>NC_059428.1:52989978-53227478 GCF_021028975.2 Sphaerodactylus townsendi | reverse complement strand
TTGAACCAACAAACCACAGAACAAGCTGTCACCATAACAAGTTACAGTACCCTGCTTCATTTCAGTCCAGCAAATGGTAAATGTTCAAATCTTGCTTTTCAGCGCCTCAAGTTTCCAGCTGTACGCATGCTCTTCAAGTTGAGTTCAAGTTGAATAGTGTGGTTTAACTCAGACATCGACTGTTAAAGTTCCAACTGCCAATCCCTTGTAGCCATTTAGTAAAAGCTGAATAATATGGCATGGAAAAGTTAAAAGAAAAAAATTCAACTGGAGTATTAGTTGGTTTTATTTTATTTTGAAGTCAGCCAATATTTGCCAGGAAAGCCCACTCAAAGGACATTTCCTTGTGTCTTCATGTGAGAACTTTGCATAAAATTGTCCAGACATATCATACCAGTAGAAATACATTCAGAAAAAACAGCACATTGACAGAAAAATTCCTCCACAAGAAAAGTAACTTTTTTGGCTGCAGGGATCAGAAAGAAATGGATTAAACAGTTCACATCTGCCTAGAAAAGTAAGCAATTTAAAAGAAAACCCTTCGATCACTTCATAACTATAGCAAAAAACTAACTGAATTAAGACAAGATGTGAAATACATATTTTGCTGTCAGAGAATATCAAGCTAGATATGTCAAGTCATCACTCAATTATGTTAACATTACTTTTGAGCAAGTAAAGCAAATTGCCTTGATCATCAAAAACTTGAAGGTGAAAAGAATAAAAATGATTCTAAAGAAGAGACAAGCAGTATATTAAAGATTATACTTGAGAACATCAGAATTCTCTAAGGTCTTACAATCAACCTGAAATGTGGAGAAAACAGCCACTTCTCTTTTTTTGTGTTTTAATTGTAGAAGGCTATAAAATTTCAAATGAAACAAACCTTTTTTTTAACAAGAAAAATAGGGAGTCTTGTCAGATTATGCAATGCAAAATTCTTTCAGGAGGAAAGAGCAAGAGTCTAGTAGCATGTTAAAGACTAACAACATTTCTGGCAAGATATGAGTTTTCATGAGTCACAACTCACTTCTTGCTCTTTTCTACTGCTACAAACAGCCCCAGCCAAAGGGGAGTTGGTGAATCTGCCAGTGGGAGTGATGTGGAGCTGCTCTGGTGATTTGCCCTCCCTGGAGTACTTGCCACAGCAGAGGGGTGAATCTGCCAGCAGGCGGCCATCATGGCTTTTCCTGGCAGTGGTACGCGGCTCTGAGCAAGTGTGCCCATGCCTCTGTTGCTGCTGAAGGCCTAGTGGGGGCCTAGTTGCTGCTGCAGGCCTAGTAGTCCAGAGGAGTGGCAGGGGACGAGGTGATGTTAGTTGACTTCCCCCTGGCCATTGCCCCATTGTGCCAGCAGCTGGGATTTCAGAGTTATGCCATGGAAAAGGTGGCATAAATCCATTAAGCACAATGGGTGCTTCCCGGTAGCTAGGAGGGGTTGGGGTTTTTTTTTTTTTGCATTTTAAGTCTCCTCATGCTGCCGAGAAGCTTCCTTGGGAGTGGCAGCCCAGAATGGCTGTGGCACTACAGCCTGGCATCCAGTCTGTTGAGTGGGGCTGTAACATAGCTACCAATCAAGAATTCTTTCAGTGAATGAAAGAGCTGTCATCAGCTAATAAACATTTAGTTTTACCTCACAACAATACTTAAAATATTTAATCTAAATAATTTTAATTTGTACCATACATTTATGAGTTCTGCCACTACAGGGTGTGAAAAAATGAATTCTGTAATCTTAATCAGAGACTATTTTTAAAATTCGTTTCATTGAAATAATATCCAGATCTATGACTGATGTATCATTAATAATAAAAATCATGATAACATTAACATTAAACCAATGGGAACTAGGAACAGAGTTTCTCCCTTGCCCACAGTAGACCATTATTCCTCTTAAAACTGTGAGCACGATGCAGAGTTCTGCTGCCAGAAACATCTGTCCAGTAGCAGAAAATAGAAACAAATCCCTATCTTTAACTGAAGACTTGTTTCATACTTCAGTCTTTTTTAATTCTTTGGTTAGATTAGTTTGCTGTAGATAAAATGCAAAAGGCTATGGACATCTTTGACATAATTGTTATTTATGCCTTAATACAAGATGCATTTATATATGCCATACAATAAAGATGTGCTTAAAATTCTGATTTTCAGGGTGGGTGGGACGGTTTGAAGATTTCAGGTTTTATAATGCAGAATCTTGTTCAAGGACTGGGCTTCTAGGCATATGTGTATTTATTTCCTGTGATGCTGTCTTATGGATGCTGTCTTTTGATGCTGCCTCAGTCATTCTTTCTTTCACTCCATTTTTTCTCATCAGAGTGAAGGAAAATAAGTTCTGGAATGTTCTCTTCATTACTTTCCTTTCAAATAATATTTTTCTAGCATTTTTGGAATTTGTGCCACAAGTCTATTATGGACCATACATTCAAGTGTATTCAGCAATATATTCTTGCCTTACGTTTGGTACTATTATACTTCCCATTTTATAGCTAGCATGCTATCAGCCTCCCTGAATATATCTGCCCATATGTAGTCTGATGATAGTTCTTCACCAATTACTGCTCACAGCTGCAGCTCTTCCTCAATATCATTTTCCTGATGCATTGTAGCATTTTCTGCTCTATTTCCAGGCATGCTACACATCCGTTGTGTAAGAAACAGCTAGTGAATAACTTACTGCTATGACATCCCACTAAGGCTGAATATATTCTCTACTTCTTTGTCAGTTTCCCAACTGCATATTGAGGCTCTGAGAATTCACAAGTATTTATAGAGAAATATTCTGATTCAGTAGGGAACACACACCACCATGAACTATGAACAACTTGTTTATGGTTGAGAGATTTAAAATAAGCTTTGGCTACAACAACTTGTTAGTACATATAACAAGAACCAGAGTGTGACATATAGCAAGAACCAGAATGTGACCAACAAGAAACATATCTTCCTATTGTACCCTCTACCATATCCTTCTTTACACTTAACTGTGTTTTATATATAAATGGTCATAATGTGGGTGAGCTCATTCCTATAAATGCAGGACATTGTGACAGAAATCAGTGAACAAAAGATCTTTGACAACTGACTGATGGTGCTGGCTATTTTGTACACAATTGTGCTGACTACTAAGACAGAAACAGATAGAACTCTACCTTGACAGACAGGTACATACACACAAAATATACACATGATATAGAGCTCCATCTGTTTTTATGTCAAACATATATTAAAGGTTAATATATTGCTCCAATCCCTGCCATATAGTCTCACAACATATTCAAAGTATTCAGTGTATTTGGTTTGACCTGAAAGCAAACAGATTATTTACAGAACATATTCAACAGTTTCAAAATATCACTTAAGAAATATCCATAATTACTCTAGTGAAGGAAAAACAAATTTATTTACATTGTTGACTGGTATGATTGTGTAATTGTCAGGTCTATGATTAGACTGTGGTTTTCATCAATCAGAAGCCTTTATTGGAATGAACATTGAACCCCTGGCTTCTGCAAAACCAATTCTGACCCTCTCACCAAATGCCATAGCTTTATTACCTGTTGTTCACTCCCTTCCCTGACCCCCAACTACGCAAAGTAAAAGTGGGAAAAGTACAGGAAAGCAAAAGTGCATTCCCAAGGTCTAGGGAAGGGTAGAAAGCCATCTGGCTACCCCTCCCTTCAAAGAGAAGCCCAGAGTTGCCACTGTTATCTACCTTGCAAGCACAGTAAGAAAGAACAAATGAATGGAGAGATTCAGGAACCCAAAGAGGCCCGAGACATTAAGCACCCCCCAACATTATTGCATGTGCACGCACACATACACATATGGAGAGTAGTTGGTAGTTGAAATCCAGTCCATAATCAGCCCAGATCGTCCTTATTTATGAGTGTCAAATCCAAACAGGGGCAACATGACTGACACAAATCCAAGAGTTCAGGCCAAGGTCAGAACAAAGTACACCATATTTCAATACACAGGCAGGACAACAGCAAGCAGACTAATGGTTTTAATGTACCTCCTGTTTCTTAGCCTTTTTTAACAGGATACTGCCGAAGCAGTTGGAGATAGCCTGCATTTGGTTATTACATCAGCCCTGTTTTTGCAAACACTTATCTTTAGTGTTGGTGCTAGGGCAATGCACCTAATGCATACTATGCCCCTTGCCCTGCAGGTTACCACACACCCTTCTCCTGCACCACTCACAGAACTCAAGGGATGTGGGGGGGGGGGAGTGCAAGCTGGGTTCCCTATAGCCAGTCTGGTAGCAGGAGGTGGAGAATGTCTAAGCTGGTCCCTGGCTGTGTCACAACCTCTGCTCTCACAGCCTCTGTGCTGGTTTCCAGCTGTGCCCCCAGGCCTGACCCCACAAGGGATCTACTGCTGCTGGTTGGGGGATGGAGTACCATGCTACCATCTGGCTCCTCTTTGGAGGAGTCCTTTGAATCCCTGGGCTTGGCTGAGCCTGGCTGAGTTATTTAATCTGAATAATTCATAGAAAGCATGTAAGGAAGTTATTCAAAGCTAAGCTCCTTAAGAATTATCATGTGTTTTCAGAAAGACATGTATTCCTGTCCATGTGAATGGGAGCCCTTTCCACTTTCCACTTCCATCCCACCATCATACTAGAGATGTATACTGTAGCATACTTGAGATCATTTGTGGAAGCTGCTCACCTAGATTTTATTTCTGGATTTGAAATGGTCCCAATCAACTTGCACAACCTATGTTACATGTTTGCTAAATTTGGCTGTTGGCTGATATATCATTTTATCTTCCATCACATCTTCAATGAAAAGAGAGTGTGGACATGGAAAATAACACTGTGGGGACAGACAGGAAGGGGCTGAGGCTTGCAATTGTGACTGAGCTAGACAATCACATGGCTGAAATATTTCATGAGTAGAACTGTTGTCAGTGACTGTAAATATATGGTAGAAACTACAGAAAGAACAATAGTTAAAATGGGGAACTATCTCATGCCTGTCCATTTCCACAGGTCAAAAAGACTTCAAGTCATTCTGGAGAGAGTTGTTTCATTCAATGTCCATGTCATTTCAAAGCAAGTTCTTTATCTATAGGTAACTGAACTTTATGTCATGTTCCTTCAACAGTGTTGTCATCTTTTTTAGCTATTCACAGGGGTCAATATCTCCCTCCTCCCCCTATGAAATATTTTTTGTGCTTTCTTTCTGGAAGTTCCAAAATCTCCATATTTTGTATTTTAGACCTGGATATCGATCAGAGCTTAATTATCTGTCAAAGTGTGGGTTCATAGATTGGATCATTTACAGAAAACTATATATTCAACATAGCCAAACAAGGATTTCTATTTTCAATGTGGTTGTTCTCCTTATTAACATGCTATGAACTAGATGATTCACAGCCTTACAATAAAACCACTGAAATATAAACAGATACATCAGAGATGCCTCAAAGGTGTCAGTAATACAATTTATCTCTTTATAAACTCTTTAAAAAGTTAAAGATAATATAATAAGCTCATGATGGGTCCATCCGTGCTGAATGCCTTGATCAAATAAACTGGAAGAGAAATGTGTGCCTAAAAAAATACTTCTTCACAACTGCCATCCATGCAGACCTTTAAAATACATCATATGAACTGAGAGTATATTACCGTAATTCTTATGCCAGAAACCTAACAACTTGTAATTATTCAGTGGAGCTATAATGTTAATCTAAACTGTCCCCAAAAATCAGCCATAAAATAAAAATTCTGGGTTGACTCCAACTAGCTTTTATTGTGATGGAAACATAAGGAGGCATTTTGTTTGATAACCCAGACAATTAGGTTCCGGGATCAGCATGGAAAAAGACTATGCCAAATGGGGTTTGTTGTGGGGAAGACATTCAGTGAAACTGATGCAAAAAAACCTGGCTGGATCAAACCCTTCATATTCACACATATTATAGAATCATAGGCCCCTTCCGCACATGCAAAATAATGCGTTTTCAAACCACTTTCACAACTGTTTGCAAGTGGATTTTGCCATTCTGCACAGCTTCAAAGAGCACTGAAAGCAGTTTGAAAGTGTATTATTCTGCATGTGCGGAATGAGCCATAGAGTTGAAAGAGACCACAAGGGCCATCAAGTCCAGTCCCCTGCAATGCAGGAACACACAATCAAAGCACTCCTGACATATGTGACAGAGCAAATGTCTGATCTACAAAATCTAAATGACAGGTGTCATATGACCACCTCTGTATGACAGCCTCTTTCTAGAGATAATTGGAAAGGTTTTCTGATCGGTTGATGAAATGCATATAATGCAGCAGTGTGCTATGTACTGTGAGACTCTTGTCTTCCTGCCATCTGGCGAAGCACTTTGTCAGAGAGAGCAACGTTGCTGTGAACCTAATAAAGAAGGACCGCTTCTGGGAAGCTGATATAGCTGTGTGCGTTTCAGTTCCTGCTGTGTGTTCCAGTGTGAGTGTTGCGCATCTCTGCTATCTGGGGTGTGAACCCCGCTTCAGTACCGCACCCCTTAACAGGTTATGGGCCCAGCCAGTAGGCTTACTCGTGAGTAAGGACTGTGTGGTACTGTGTGTGACAGTCGTGACGGCGTGTTGGTGGTCCAGATGGCTTCATCTTCAGCCTATATGCTTGTGACAAGGCTGAATGAGAGGAATTATGCAACATGGAGTGTGCAGATGCAAGCTTATCTCCTGAGAGAGGATTTGTGGACGCCTGTGAATGACCCTCCTGTAAATCCCACTCCTGAAGAGGTTCGGGCAGAGGAGAAGGCTCATGGGTCCATTCTTCTGGTTGTGGAGACATCTCAACTCCTGCATCTAAAGGATTTGCCGTCTGCTCAAAGTTGCTGGCAAGCTCTGAAGGCTTTATATCAGCAAGAGACTGTGGGTGTAAAGATCATGCTGACAAGGAAACTCTACAGAACTCTTCTGAAACCGGGTGAGTCCTTATCAGTACATATTCAGTCTCTGCGTGTGCTTTTTGCTGACCTGGCAGATCGTGGTTTAACTTTTGAGGATAGCCATAAGGCATTTATCCTGCTTTCATCTTTGGATGAGTCATATGAGAATGTTGTGACCAGTCTGCAGACATTACCTGAGACAACTCTTACCCTGGATTTTGTCATTTCTAATTGGTTGATGAAATGCATATAATGCAGCAGTGTGCTATGTACTGTGAGACTCTTGTCTTCCTGCCGTCTGGCGAAGCACTTTGTCAGAGAGAGCAACATTGCTTTGAACCTAATAAAGAAGGACTGCTTCTGGGAAGCTGATATAGCTGTGTGCGTCTCAGTTCCTGCTGTGTGTTCCAGTGTGAGTGTTGCGCATCTCTGCTATCTGGGGTGTGAACCCCGCTTCAGTACTGCACCCCTTAACAATATGTTCATCCAGCCTCTGTTAAAAACCTCCAAAGGAAACTCCACAACTCTCTGAGGCAGTAAATTTTACTGTCGAACAGCCCTGACGGTCAGGAAGTTCTTCCTAATGTTTAGATGGAATCTCTTTTCCTGCACCTTGAATCCATTACTCTGTGTCCTAGACTCGGAGGCAGCAGAAAACAAGTTTGCTCCCTCTTCGACATCTCTTCAAATATTTAAACATGGCTATCATGTCACCCCTTAACTTATGCTTCCCCAGACTAAACATCCCCAGCTCCCTAAGCTTCTCTTTGTAGGGCATGGACTCCAGACCTTTTACCATTTTTGCTGCCCTCCTCTGGACCCATTCTAGCTTGTCAATATCCTTCTTGAATTGCGCTGCCCAGAACTATACACAATATTCCAGGTGAGGTCTAACCAATGCAAAATAGAGAGGTACAATTACATCCATTGATCTTGACACTATACTTCTACTAATACAGCCTAAAATCGCATTGGCTTTCTTCACAGCCACATCACATATGCCCTCTATTCCATCATTCAAGTCATGGATAAAAATATTGAATAGCATTGGGCCCAGGATAGAACCCTGTTGCACCCCACTAGTCACTTCTTTCCAGGATTGATATGAGCCATAAATTAGCACCCTTTGAGTTTGATCAGTCACCCAATTACAAATCCATCTAATAGTAGCATTGTCTAGTTCACATTTCAGTAGCTTACTTGCGAGAATATTATGGGGCACCTTGTCATAAGAACATAAGAACATAAGAACAAGCCAGCTGGATCAGACCAAAGTCCATCTAGTCCAGCTCTCTGCTACTCGCAGTGGCCCACCAGGTGCCTTGGGGAGCTCACATGTAGGATGTGAACGCAATGGCCTTCTGCTGCTGTTGCTCCCGATCACCTGGTCTGTTAAGGCATTTGCAATCTCAGATGAAAGAGGATCAAGATTGGTAGCCATAAATCGACTTCTCCTCCATAAATCTGTCCAAGCCCCTTTTAAAGCTATCCAGGTTAGTGGCCATCACCACCTCCTGTGGCAGCATATTCCAAACACCAATCACACATTGCGTGAAGAAGTGTTTCCTTTGATTAGTCCTAATTCTTCCCCCCAGCATTTTCAATGAATGCCCCCTGGTTCTAGTATTGTGAGAAAGAGAGAAAAATGTCTCTGTCAACATTTTCTACCCCATGCATAATTTTGTAGACTTCAATCATATCCCCCCTCAGCCGCCTCCTCTCCAAACTAAAGAGTCCCAAACGCTGCAGCCTCTCCTCATAGGGAAGGTGCTCCAGTCCCTCAATCATCCTTGTTGCCCTTCTCTGCACTTTTTCTATCTCCTCAATATCCTTTTTTTGAGATGCGGCGACCAGAACTGGACACAGTACTCCAAGTGCGGTCGCACCACTGCTTTATATAAGGGCATGACAATCTTTGCAGTTTTATTCTCAATTCCTTTTCTAATGATCCCCAGCATAGAGTTTGCCTTTTTTACAGCTGCCATGCATTGAGTTGACATTCCCATGGAACTATCAACTAAGACGCCTAAATCCCTTTCCTGGTCTGTGACTGATAGCACTGACCCCTGTAGCGTGTATGTGAAGTTTGGATTTTTTGCCCCTATGTGCATCACTTTATATTTTGCTACATTGAACTGCATTTGCCATTTCTTAGCCCACTCACCTAATTTATCAAGGTCCGCTTGGAGCTCTTCGCAATCCTTTGTGGTTCTCACCACCCTACATAATTTGGTATCATCTGCAAACTTGGCCACCACGCTACCCACCACCCATTTATGAATAGGTTAAAGAGCACTGGTCCCAAAACGGATCCTTGGGGGACACCACTCCCGACATCTCTCCATTGTGAGAACTTCCCATTTACACCCACTCTTTGTTTCCTGTTTCTCAACCAGTTTTTAATCCATAGGAGGACTTCCCCTCTTATTCCTTCATTGCTGAGTTTTCTCAACAGTCTCTGGTGAGGAACTTTGTCAAAAGCCTTTTGGAAATCCAAGTAGACAATGTCCACCGGTTCACCGCTGTCCACATGCCTGTTTACACCCTCAAAGAACTCTAGTAAGTTTGTAAGACAGGATTTGCCTCTGCAAAAGCCATGCTGACTCTTTCTCAGCAGGTCTTGCTTTTCTACCTGTTTTATAATTTTATCTTTAATGATAGATTCTACTAATTTACCAGGAACAGATGTCAAACTGACTGGCCTGTAATTTCCCGGGTCCCCCCTAGATCCTTTCTTAAAGATTGGTGTGACATTGGCCATCTTCCAGTCTTCAGGGATGGAGCCTGATTTCAGGGATAAGTTGCATATTAAAGTGAGAAGATCAGCAATTTCATGCTTGAGCTCTTTAAGAACCCTTGGGTGAATGCAATCTGGGCCAGGGGATTTGGTAACATTTAGTTTATCAATGGCTGCCAGAACTTCTTCCTTTTCTACCACTATCTTCGCTAGTTCCTCGGATTCACCTCCTAAGAAGCTTGGTTCAGGTGCAGGAATTTTCCTCACCTCCTCTTGGGTGAAGACAGATGCAAAGAATTCATTCAGCTTCTCTGTAATCTCCCTGCCATCTTTTAGCACACCCTTTGTTCCTTTGTCATCTAACGGGCCTACCGCTTCTCTTGCTGGCTTCCTGCTTTTGATGTACTTGAAGAACTGTTTGTTACTGGTTGTAATGACCCAAAGGACCCCCAGAATATTATTTATATATATTTCTGCTTTAAAATCATATTGGCAAAAGCCAGTTGCCAAAAGCACTCCTATGGGTGTAGGTAGCAGCATGTCAAAAGGTCAAAACTACTTTAACAAAAGCTAAGATAATGAGTTACTCCAGCATAACTTGGAGGCCTCATTTGAGTCACTAGAATGCTTGATTACCACACCTTGCTATAGAAACTGTTAAAGCCAACTTGCTATCAGATACTGTCATTTCCCTATCTCTTCTGGAAACCAAGTTAGCAACAAAGGGTTGCTTCTTTGCATCTCCTCTTCCCATTGTTATGAGTTTTCCTAAAGCACCCACCTTTCCCCGGTCTAATGTCTCAGCCCAAAATCAGAGTTACTTTGCCTAAAGCCAGTCTGTGCTTCCTGATATAATCTAGGACCAATTGACTCCCATTGTCCCAAGGTGTAGAACAATAGAAGAGCTGACTAATTACCTCAGCATGGGAAATTCCAGAGAATTTAGAAGAAGGAAATTTATAACTCACTAGTTCCCGCCTCTTCCTGGGCAAAAGAGTATAAGAGGTCAGCTCACCCCAACACATGTGCTCATTACTAGCCTGTACCTTCCTTGGTCTGGTGAGTTTGAGACATGAATTCATCCTTCATTGGGTTCCTGTGCTGGCATGGAATCCCTGCCTTCTACTTCTACCCTTCTAAGAATCGTTAGGTAATGTATTACCCCACAGAAAACCCCCCTCCATTTCTATCTCCAATCTATATTTTTAACACCTTTCTATATCTCAGGAACTTGAATGTATGTGCCCTTGTGTCTTACTGGGTGTGTGTATTTTTAAACAAATTTATATAAAGCATTTAAATTCAATTTGGACTCTTGCTTCTCTGTGGAATATTCATTGCCAGAATTCACTCCCCGTAGATACAGTCTAAAAGATCCCCTCTCGGCCCCTCTCGCTGCCAACGTGAGAGCTCATTCCCCTTTGCTACTTTTGTGCTGTTATATTTTTAGCAGCTGGTGGAGAATCCCTTTAATAAAATCCTTACCCCTGTTAAGGCCGTAACAGTTTGGTGGAGAATGCGGGCAGGACCTGCTTTTCCAGCTTTGCTGGTGAGCAGATGTAGGGAAGTTTCTGGCATTGGAATTCCGCAAGAGCTTTATTTAAACTGTGTGTGTGTGCGTCTAGAGACGAAAAAAAAAGAGGGAAATTTTGGGTGGTTTTTCCTTCATCTCCTGATCTGCCTCATCAAGACGCCCACAGCTGGCCACTAGCTCCGGCAGTGAGCCAGTCTGTATTGCAAGTGGGTGAGGTTAAGGTCGTAACCTGGCAGTCTCTGCCATTGGGAGGAAGAAAATCATAATTTTGCTTAGGGGGATCTTGCTTGACAGGGACAATCATACTGTTAGGGACCCTTTTTGTGTGTTAAAGCTAGCTTGTTCCCCCCTTCCCCTCCCCTTTTGAGAAAGGATCCATAGTGCTTGTTTATTTCATGGTTGCCTGTAAATTCCGCCCAAAAGTAGAGTTCACAGCTGCCAGATCTTTAGGTGGTTGTTGGCCTTCATTACAATTCGAGCCTCACCAAAAAGCCTAGAAAATTGTAATGTATCGGCAAAGTATTCGTGCGGATCCCAGCAGGTCTGCCTTCTGAATTTGACAGATGTTAATTTTGTCAATTCAAAGATGTTTCAAGTGTCGCAGGGCAGGGGGGCGTGCAAGTTCGCACAGCAGTGGCTCGAAGCCGCCATTTTTTGTAAACCTCACTGGAGAAGTGAGGTCGGAAAACGGCGGCTTCATGCTGCTCAGGAGGCATGAGGGCAGCGCGGCTGCACAGCAGCTGCGCCCCCTGTGCGAACAGCTCCCTGGGGAAGGCATTTTTGCCATCCCCAGGGCACTGTTTATGGCCTGTGCGGAAAGGGCCTTAGAAACTTGTGGAGAGAAGGCAGGGTTTGATTCCACAATGTCTCTCACCTGTCTCACCATTGGGAGCTCAACTGCATTCTCCAGACATCTAGAGCTTTTGACTTGTCCAGAATATGAAGGAGTTTTCCAGTACAAGAACTCTGACTGGCCTTCTCAATATGCCTGCACCTGTAGAATAAAATATAATATTGCTTGTCTGATGCAACTTTTAAATGCATTTTAGTTTAGTCCCCTTATCATCTGGTTGCCTGGTTGGGCAGAACTAGCCTCACAGCTGTCAAAGCTGCACCAATGTGGAATGAAAAGATGCCACACTGGCAAGCTGGCAATCCTGCCTCTTCCAGTATATGTCTTGTAATGGATCCAAACTTAAATATTGCTGTGCCAAAAATGTAAGCCAGGTGATTCTTATAGCTTCACACAGAGCTCATACAAATGAAATAGAAAACACTGATAAGGTACAGGAGGAGACAGAGTATCAGAGTTCTGATAGATGAAATGATGAAAGGGAAATTGGTAGGTGAGGCTGAATCTTACAACAGTAATGCTTAACCGAACAATACAAAAATGTGTTACATCCTTCTAAATCAGTTGAATGAGGTTAGAAGCATGTAACTTTCTTTAGGATTGCACTGTAAGTATGGATGCAGCTGTGATCTGCCTGCTCAAGATGAGCTCAGTACCTAAGAAATTAGTCAGTTGGCAGGACTCCCTATAATACTCCCTTTTCCCCTGTTACTTTCCAGCCCCTTTGACTATTATTCTACAGAAACAAATGTATACTTGAGAACATATCAATGGGTAGTATGATGTCTTTGAGAGCCATGTTGGGAACTGGTGAAATACAGGATGATTTATAATACTTGTATATTTTATGTGTGAGTTTTTATGTTATATCTATTTAGACAGGTATCATTAAATGAGTGTGTGTGTGACACACACAAGTATAAACATAAACAAATGAATGTGAGGGTTTTTGCTTAGTAAGATCTCTTTGCTTCATTCTTTTTCATTATTTAATATTTAATAATATGAAAGTCATAAAACAACTCACATTAGATCATCATGGTTTATATGAAGTGTGTGGGGTTTTAATTAAATCAATTTTCTTTTTTGTGTCTATGTCATTTACATTGAAACTTTGCTGTAACAGTGCTATAGTGGACATTCAACTAAGTAGAAGACTCCTTACTTGTATAGTTGCAAGACTGGAGTATATATCATTCAGGAATGATTGCTGACACCAAGGAGTTTTATGAAGTTTAGATCATATTTGTACATTTTTTTGTGTTGACATTTTAATAAAGTTTATTTCCATTGAAGTTTCGAAATCCAATGTATAAGAAATGACAAGGATACACAAATGAGATTCATTAGTTCAGGCATGTCATGCAATGTGAAATCTAAGATGGACCCACAGGGAAGCTAGAGCATTCCCATTCTACTCCAGAGGTTCATTAACTTGCCATTTGAATAGCTGCCAATAGAAACTTGGTCAATGTCTTGCACAAACAGAAATTAATGTTTCAATATGATAACTTAGAACAAGCCTCTTTTTGGACAGAAAAACACCCACACTTGAGCTAGCCAATGAGCAAATATCCTCACAAAGATTGTTTGCTGGATATAAGCCATGACCCCAACTTTGAAGAAAAAAAAGAATATAAAAGCACCATAATAAAAGATAGTATAAATATATAGCAAAATGGTATTCTCGAATTCCATCCTGTTGTCCCTAATAAACTGTCTTTTCAAGACACTGGACTTCAGCTCCCATTTCAGTCTGCATCTTACTATTAACAATCCAAATACTACATATCTTTATTTTCCTTATTATTCCTTTATTTTCCTTATTATTGATGATAGGAGAAGTACCAGCATGAGTGGGAACCTTGTTGACAGATACTGGAAACAACATTGCACTTTGCTGTCAAAATCAGAAGTGATTTTATGACAGTTTTAAGAGATGCAAATATTCCTGGCAAGCTGATGATCAGGCACAGTGAAGAAGAGGATCCCAGGAGATGGTGAGCTGGCTGTCTCTGAGAAACCCTGCTGGAACAGGTGGGGAGTTTGGTGATGAAGGACCAGGAAGGCTGGACCAGTGAAAGTATACTCTAAATAGACACTTTTGATGCAACACAGAAAAGATTATGGTGGCATCCAAGACCAGAGACCCACACATTACTTGGCTGTAGAGGGAATTCCCAGAAAGTTGGTGAATGAAGTAAGCTCACATACAGGTTTAGGATGCCCACTACATGATGTCTTTGGGATAAGCATTCGTTCGCTTGGACCATATTAGAGGACAAGTATCACAGATGATCTATTATTGTTTTGAGATGGCATAGCATATCAGATAGGTAAATAAGCAATGACTTGAAGTTCAAACTCATTTTGATGGTGAATTCATTAAACAAGCCTTTATCTGAGCTTCCATCAATTGCTTTTCAATATGTGGATTATCTACAGAATGTGAATCTCCCTTAACAGGACTGTGGGGGTACTATGGTTGTTACTCTTTGAACACTGAAAGTAATATACAACAGCTTATTATTGTTGTTATGGAGTTCTGATAATGAACCCTGTATGAAAAAAATAAATGTATAGGAACACATAAAAAAACCAGCACTACTGCTACTGATTCTACTAATCCTTCAGTTTTCAGAAGAAGGGTGAAAGAAAGGGAGCAAAATGTTTTAAAGTGCAGTTTCATTTGCCTAGTTATATTCATCATGTTGCATGCAAACATCTTGGTCCCTTGGCATGCAGTTCTGGTGAACCGCCTATTACAACTTCTAATATGATACAAGACATTTCAGAACTAAAAACATATATTACATAGCTTTTTAAACTGAATAATAGAAAACCTTTCAAGAACTCAGATGGTTAAAACATTTTTTATTAATAGAAGTGAGAATTTTGTTATAAGGCAAAGTATGTTTGCAAAAGTACAAGCAGTTTCTATGTAGATATTTGTTTCTTTAACTCAATTTCAGTGCTGTTGGTCTATGAATAATTACTATTTGAACATATCCATTCTGCAATATTATCCGTGTACCAAACAATAAAGAGATTAGATGACACAGTCTAAAATATAAAGGGCAACATGAAATGACTGTTGCAAGCACTTTTTAGGCCTGTCTGACTGGAAGGTCAATATGTCTACAGCAATAAAAATAACATATTGTGGAGAATTATAGAAGGTTTGTTGTCATGTCATCCTCTTTTCATGCAGTTGAAAGGTCGCTGATCCCACTATGGAAGGAGAGCTAAGTCATTGCTGACAATTTTTATATAAGACTGACTGACAGGACACATGCTGCTGGTCATTCCATCTGGTTTCAAAAGTCCAGCAGAAATCCAAACCATTTTTCAACTATCATTTTACAGGCAAGTGGGAAAGATACATCTGTAGGCAATTTCATGACATCTGATATACAATGGAAGATAACCAAAAAGGCAAATGTTCACTGCTAATAGCCCATCTCAGGTGATAGTTCTGAATTACCTCGATAGTGCTGATCTGAAGCACATTTATGTCATGGCATAAAAAGCTGACTTCATGACATTATCCCCCAAGGAATTCACCTAGGATCAAAGCCAAATCTCATCTGTTTAATGCAGTGGTGTATTGGTGGAAAATGGCACCCGAGGGCAAAATGTTCCAGAAGTTCCCCCCACCACCACCCCTGAGTCCCTCCATGCCCCCCATGCTTAACTTACTTTAGCTGGTGACTGCTCCAGCAGCAGTGGTACTGGCGGCTGCTCCAGCGGCGGCAGTCCTGGGCAGCCTGGCAGGGCAGAACTTGGTGGGGCTGAGGTTCTGTTGGCTGAAAGAGCAGCCTGATGGGGCGGGCTAAGGTGAACCCAGTGGGCCAAAGCAGCTGGGCCAAGAGCCTGCTGCAGGCTGCCCCTTGGCCCAGCCCCACCAGGCTGCTCCTTCAGCTGGCAGCCACTCAAGGCTTGCTGTTGAGTCATGGCTGCAGGCTGGCTCTTGCCCGAGAGCCAGCCTGTGGCCATGGCTCAAAACTCAGGTGGGTGCCTGAGGCTGGCTCCTGTCTCCCCAGCTTCCCTGCTGACAGGGAGGCCAGCTTGAGGCAGGAACCAGTCTATGGCTGTGGCTCAGCAGCAAGTGATTCAGACAAGCACCACAGCCACAGCCAGCCTCCCTGTCAGCAGGGAGGCTGGGGAATGCAGGAGCTGGACTGCAGCCACAGCACCTACCTGAGCAACACAGAGGGAGCTGCTGGGTACCAGCCAGGTCCTGCGAGGACCCGGTTGGTGCCCGGCACCCTCCACGTAATCAAATGGTGTGCACCCAGGGACATGGGATACCCCATGTCCCCACTGGTGGTATGCCACTGGTTTAATGCCTCCTGAATGCAATTGGCCATGGTGCCTTTAATGACTGGCTGACCATGATGCAGAAGAAAATATATCTTAACATGCTTGTCAGGACTGAAACTGTCCCTACAGGGCTGTTGTTCCCAATCCCAATGCCTGGAACCCTGAGCAGCCTGCTCAAATCACCAAACCACTTTACCATGAGTTTCAAGGGCATTCCTGTCAATACTAGTCAAATCAAACATAATGTAAAGATGTTTTATTTGAAAAGGTTGAAAAAAACAACTACAATTCTAGTACATGTTATATTAAAGAAAAGTACTCACTACATCAGACATAGGATACCTGGAGTGAAGAAAGTAAATCTTCTGTGAGCAATATAATAATAGTAAGCTAAAAAATGAAATTATAGCACAATTCAGCACACTAGCTTGAGCATCATGTCCAGATGTCAGGTTAACAAGCAAATGGAAAGCTGAAGAGAGACAGAGAGAAATAGCCCACCCTTATACCCAATTATAGGGTTTGGTCTACAACATCACTTCAATGAATAAGATTCCTTCCAGAAAATACTTGCAGCTATGACTTCCTGTCCTTTTAACTACAGCTGGGCCTGGTTTTCAAAAATGACTCTTAATTAACACATTCCACTGTCTGATCTTGGGAGAGCTAATGACCTAGGATTTCCAAGCCAGGTGTGCCTGTTTAGCCTGACTGGGCCTTCTAATATTCAAGTTAACCCCTAGGTGGAATGTTGATACAATTCCATCACAGTGCTGCATAAGGATACCCTGGCATCCAGTTGAACAGATAACTGAATTTAAGTTCCTTTGGATATAGTAGGCTATAATTTTTTAAATAAAAGAAGATAATGCAGTAAATAAATGAGAGACAACTGTAGGATCTGAATGAGAACATTTTTTTCTACTCTTTTCCCATTCCCTACACACATGCTTAGCCAAAAATGAAGCTAATTTTTATGGTTACATTCAGTGTACAGTACCCTGCTTATCAGTCATCTTTTATCCATCTACCTAAGAAAATAGCATTCAGTGTTTGCTTTTATAGTTGTATGGAGTTTCTGTGCAGTAAAATATAGAATGTATTTTCAAAAGAAATTATTCTGCAGAATAATTCAGAAAGGGTTGAAGTGAAAAGCGTTGTAAGGAACAGTTCATTCACAGGAGTGCATATTTCTAGAGGGAATAAAAGGAAATGAGAGGAATCTGCATCCAATCAATTGGCAATTACATTGACCCCATAATCAGCCGTGTTTTGTACCTGTAGAGTTTATTCAGGGAAAATACTCAAGGAACTAGTTTATTTCTGTAATGAATGCATTGTCATTGTAGTCTAGTCATGCAGCCGCTGCCAGTTTAGAGAGAGAGAGCAAAAAAAATTAAGTTATTCACACAATAAGTGCATTAACAACAACAAAAAAGATTTGCCATGCATAGTTCTCTTTTAAAAGGGCTGATTGAGTTTATCATAGTTTATTTCATGAAAGTGATTGGATGAACTCCATGCAATTTATCTATATCTATAAACACAAAATACCACTGACTGACTCACTGACTGGCTGACTCATCAAAAGAACTCAAAAACCACCCAACCTACAAAGTTGAAATTTGTCACACCGGTTCATTATGTGGTTTAGGTGCTCACTAAGAAAGGATTTTTCAAAATATTCAGTTTTACTCGCATTATTACACATTTACTGTTTTAACTGCTCATCTCTGGCCATCTGTGCGAACATTCTAAGGGCAAACCAGCCCCTCAGTCCACAGACATGCTGCACGAATATTCTAAGAGTGACAGAAACACCACCAGCTTCAACAAACAGGCTGCAAAAAACCATGCTAAATGTCACCCCGAAGTTAACAGACAGGCTGTGAAAAAGTACTCCTCCACCCACCCTCACATTAACAACACTGCTACAGCCAAATACTATCAAAATAGATTACAAACCACACTATCTCCTTGGACTACTAAACATTTGTCGGGTTTTGCATATGCACATCAGATTGATTACTGTGCAGAACCAGGTTTACTGCTCTTGGCCTCCTGATCACCCTGATAGGCTTGGTGTAATGCGTGCTCTGAAGTGGTGGGATGAGTCCCCAGGAATGTGCTGCAGTGGCGGTACAGTCCAGCTCCCTGCCCTTCAACCCTACCCTGAACCTCTTCACAGCCTTCTCACTCATCAGCATCCAATGGCAGAACACTTCCTTTCTGCATCCCAAAAATACAACGGCTGCTTCCACATGACATCTTTGGGAGCCCACCAGGTGAAAGAGAGCAATAACACATTGCATTTACTTTATTTTGGTCAGTTCGTAAATATGTGAGGGCTATGTTTCTCAGTCAACTACAGGAAACTGCTGCAAAATATGTGAAAACAAACCCATCAGTCCACAGACAGGCTGTGAGGAAATATGCTGCATGTCACCCCAAAGTTCACAAACAGGCTGTAAAGAAGTATGTTGAATGTCACCCCGAAATTCATAGAGAGCCTGTGATGAAGTATACGTAGTGAAGCACGGGTGCCCTGCTAGTTTAAAATAAAGATAAACTTACATCAGTGTAACATTAAATCGCAAACTGAAGCACTCTTGAGGCTGAAATTGCTGCAGGCACGTCTCCATTTAGAAAGCTGAGTTAGGTCAGCTGAACATTCGTTCTGTTCCAGTCTTCCAAATGAGAATAGGAAAATCCTTGTCCAAGCAGCAAATTGTATTAAATCAATATCTAACATAAACTGAGAAACATAGCCCTCACATATTTACGAACTGACCAAAATAAAATAAAATAAAATCATACAAGGTGAAATCATTGCTCCCTGAAAGCTTCATTCTTGAATTAATGATTGAATGCATTAACCATTACTTGATATAATCAACCTTATGACAAAAAATTCCTTTAAGCAAAATTGAGGATGAGACATACATTTTACTATAAATGAACAAGTTAAATGGTGCATTTTCCCATGTACTCCTCTGTACTCCTGAGTCTTGACTCTTATTGCTGACTCACTCTCTTAGTTAATCATAAAAAAATCAGGCATGGCTTATTGATAGCCATGCCATCCATGAAAAATGAAACTACCACTTCTAGATCAGTGTGATAACATAAACATTTTCAAGTGCCCAGCAACTTCTATTTGTTATATTCAGCTAAATTCTTCTGTTGCCAGAGGTGACCACAACCACTTCAGTGTTTGGCTCAGAGTCAGCCCTGGTTCTGTGTGTGTAACTTTAGCAGGATTTTATGAAGTAGGTATTCAGAAATCCAGAACAGCTTGTTGGTGAATTGTTTATAATAAAGAGTCCTATTGACTTTAGTAAAGTTGGTTGGGGACCTAATTTTGTTTTTGTTTTTTTAAAAAAGGTTTATATTTTGCAAAACAAACAGGCCTGCAAATTGGGTTTTTATCACAATTAGCCACTATGTGAAATAGTAAGCTTCTGAGCTGCAAAACAGAATTTAAGCTGAAATGTATGCCAGAATTATAATATGCAGATGCACCTTCCCAGCTCATCCTGTACGTGGAACTTCTATGTATTGCTAACCATGTCCAAGCAAAAATACCTTATATGAACATAAGAAGCACATGCTGAATCCATCAAGCCAGTGGCCAGCATCCTGGCCAGCCAGTTACTCTGGAATGCCAACAAGAGCCTGGTTAAGAATTTTTAGATTTGATTTTCATTCTCTTAGCTTGGCTACTGTAAAAAAAACAACAACACTAGTATCCCTGGGGCTATTTCTAAGAATCCTTGAACTGAGAACTGAGTTATTAAAAATAAACATGCTAAGACCTATTTTATTCACTGTAAGTCATTTATGTATATAGATTACCATGATGTTTTAATGGTGTCATTTCATTCAAGGTGGATTCTTGAGGCAGTTTACCTATGGATTCTCAGGTCTGAATTTGATTTTAATAGGGCATAGAAACAAGTTCCTAGTTATAACCAAATTAATGTTTTTTGGTCTAACCTAGAAAGTATTCCTTGGTCGGGAAATCACTACCAACATTCACAACAACTATATATTAAGACATGGCTGGGGACATCTGATTCTCTGAAGGCATTGAGGAGATCCCTCCATGACACCTTCTCCATTCTCTCACCAGTCTGGCCTCTTGGGATACCAAGGAGTTTTGGATGATGAAAAGGGAGCTAAGACAACTAAAAAGAGGTTGGCAGCAAAGTCATGACCAAGCTACTACAGCATTCTATAAGGTGTTTATGAAAACCTATGAGATGTGACTGGGTTGGGGCAGTCTGGTGGAGGGTTTCCAACTGCTGAGATTTGGTGATGCAGCATTACATCCAGTCACATCTCTTAAAAGCCTGGATATGACTCTGGAGTCCTCCCTTTCTAAGGAGGTCCAACTCACCAATATGGCAAGAATCGTCTTCTACCACCTTTGACAGGCTAGGCAGATAGCCCCCTAATTATCCCAACCTGACTTAGCAACAATGATCCATGTGATGGTCACCTTCAGGCTAGACTACTGTAACTTGTTCTATGTAAGACTGCCCTTGACACTGACTTGGAAACTAACAGTGGTCCAGAATGCAGCAGAAAGATTTCATACCAGTGCATTAGTAAAAGAACATATAACACCTGGACTCTGGCAGCTGCATTGGTTGCCAGTGAAATTCCAAATTAGGTTCGTGGTCTTGGTTACAACCTCCAAGGCCCTGAGCAGTCTGGGATCCTTGTATCTGCAGAACCACATCACCTCATATTTCCTACCTCCTGGTGGTCCCTGGTCCCAAAGATGTGTGATTGACTTCAACCAGAGCCAGGGCTTTCTCAACCCTGGCTCCAACCTAGTGGAACTTTCTGTCAGCTGACACCAGGGTCCTGTGGGATCTTAAACAGTTCCACAGGGCCTGTAAGACAGTTCCACTGGGCTTCTCGTTGAAGCCACCTGTATGTCCCAGTGTCATCTGCCCACCTCTCTACAACAACAAGAAACTACCTTTGCTGATTGACCCTGCTTAGCTTTCAAGACCTGATAAGATTGGGCTAGCCTGGACTATTTGAGTCAGGGCTTGTTTTCCTTGCATCAGTACAAACTGCTATGTAAATCAAACAGTCAGCTAAAATAACCTGTGAAAATATAACAGTTCAGATGGTTATCATAGTGTATTAGCTCTTGAAAGCAGCATATTAATACCACCATTTATTGTAATACTTTCTGTTTTTAATTCTTCCACATAAACTCTGCTTCCTTACTTGGGTCTGCTTTGTCATTCTTTTTTACACAACTAAATTCCATAATGGTTTTCTTCTTTAGGATAGGGCTAAATCTGCTTGCTGTGAAGCAAATGGAAAATTTTACATTGTTTTTAATGGAAGTAGGATTGCACTAATTATAATTTTATAATCTCCACACTAGGTTACAAAAGTAAATCTATTAAAATATATTGCTTAACATTAGGGCTTTTCCTTATAGGAAAGACTACACTAAAATTTGCATTATAAAGAGAGCACTGGATATATATTATGTATCGAGATTAACCCATTTAACGCTTTCACATAGCAGGTAAAGTTCCACTAATAATTGAAAATGGGCATGTTCCAACCATACTTTTATGGATGTGAAATACTAAAAATATTGTTAAAAGTTCAGGTAATCAGTAATAAGAGGTTCAAATATATTAGGAACAATGTTACTGGTATACCATATCCAAGTAATCTAAAGTTTTCATTGCTTATGTTTGTGAGATATAAACTACAATAATAAATATGCATTTCTGGACTTTAGTTGTTAGCAAGAGTGGCTCAACCTGTGTAAGAGATTGTATGTGATTATTTGCAATAATGTATGTACAACTGCATCAAAGAGGAACGGGCACTAAGTAATTCTTAAACAAAAAAATGATAATTCTGTGATTAAGCATGTTATGGCAGGAACCAGTGATCCAAATCCAGAAACTGACTCAGAGAAGGACACTGTCATACTCCTGCCCATAGATGATCCAGACATAGATTTCAAATATGTGTGACTGAGGACTTGGAAATTGCTAAGAAGTCTGAAATCCCATTTGTGGATAAACAAGTGATTGAGATTCAGTCAAGAACTCAGGAATTCAGTCTGTGTAAGTATCTACTCTACTAATTGGCAAAATCCATGCACTCACTTTTTCCTTCATATGGCAAGAAGCCAGCCAAGCACATGCAGAATGTTAAAATAATGCCAGACCAGGACATAGTTTGAGATCCCTTTCTAAAAATGATGGAACATGAAGCAAATGACCAAACCTGTACCCATATACAGGATTTGTTCCTTCACTGCAGGTTGACAGGACAAGTTGCCTGATAGGGAGCTATCCATAAACATTTAGATATTATTTTTTTAGCCAGATGCCTGACTGCTTTTCAGTGGGATTCTGGTTTCAGTCAACTCTACCTGCTGCCTTCTGTTTGTGATCTATAAAGATCTGTATTCTGTCTTGCAGGATTTGATGGAAGACCATAAACTTTAGCATTCGTACTTTACAGCTGACCCAGCTGTGTCCTACTGCTACTTTTGAAGTGGAAGTAGAACAGGGGTCTCCAAAACTATGGCCCTCCAGATGTTTATAGGCTATAATTCCCACCAGCCCCTGTCAGCATGGCCAATTGGCAAAGTGAGTTTGTTTGTTTGTTTGTTTGTTTGTCAGATTTAATATACCACCCCATTCCCAAAGGGCTCTGGGAATTGTAGTCCATGAACATCTGGAGAGTCATAGTTTGGAGACCCCTGATGTAGAGGAGCAGCCAATCCATCAGTCATATGCAGCCCAATGAGCTAGTTCACTATGCAGTGACAATCATGAAAAATATAATGAATGATCAACAGTTTTGCTTTTGAGACAGGATGTGGCCTATATTTAAATCTCTTTTTTACATCTGTGGGGAACTCCATTTGGAAAGATCAATCAATGAATATATGCCCTTTGTAAACAGCACTATCATGGTGGTTTTAACATTATAAACAGTAAGGGCATGTAAAGATATATTCTTGATGTTGCTTCCCAACTCTTACATGCAAGCAAATTACTTTGATATTATTGATTTGTTTTATTATATTTATGCCCCCACCCTTCCTGCCCAAAGCAAGGCCCGGATGGCTTACAAAAAGTTAAAAACATTACAATTCCAATCCAGCATTAAAATTCCAGTACAATGTGATAACTAATTTTAGAATTAACACACGCACACACACACACATACACACACGCATATACACACACACTCTTTTCAAGAACAAGAATTAAGGAGAATTGTAACTTCATGCACCATGTGCTGGACCATCTTTTTTTAAAAAAATGCTCCACTTGGGTTGTAATGCCTACCTAGTTCTGTTGGGTAGGCAGTAGAACTGAAGCAGAGCATCTTAAAACAAATATGCATGTGGTGAATGAAGCTACAATTTTATTTAGGGTATTTTTTTGTTGAAAGGGGTATAGATAACAACCCAATACAGTCCTAGGACCCCAAACCTAATACTCTATCATCCCTCTTCCTGGTTTGTTTCCTTTCTAAATTTTTACAAGAATGGGTGGACAAAAGGGTGCACAATTTCTTGAGTGTATGTGGATTCAACTGGTTGTTGTGAGTTTTTCAGGATGTGTGGCTGTGGTCTGGTAGATCTTGTTCCTAACATTTTGCCTGCTTTTGTAGCTGGCATCCTCAGAGGTGTATCACTTTTCTCTTTGTGATACAACTCTGAAGATGCCAGCCACAGATGCAGGTGAAATGTTAGGAACAAGATCTACCAGACCACAGCCACACAGCCCGGAAAACCCACAACAACCAGTTGAATCCAGCCATGAAAGCCTTTGACAATATGTGGATTCAGTTTATACCAGCATTTAAATAGTTTTCCAATTCCTTCCACGTTTCTCAAATCTTGATTTTCAATGTAATGAATTCATGCACAGTCCAATTTCAAATGTTTTAAAAGTGCTTGAAGGGTTTTAAAGTGTAATTACAAGTGTTAAAAAGCAAGTATACAATGTAGCTATAAAAAGGAAATGGAATCATATAGCTGCTGTTTTTTGTGTGGACTTCACAGTATAATCTTTTTATCTAGCAACTGATAGGAATGATATTTCAGAATCTGTTCATTTGTGTTTAACAGCTGTACTGGATCAAGGCAGAAGAGTCCCAGGAACAGATGAAATATGAGGCTATAGAACTATTCCAAGCTGACAGATAAGGTACTCCAAGATGGCACCAGAAATCAGTGGGGCAAAAGTGCTTGCAGATTCAATGTCATGAAACTTGACCTAAGCCTTTTCTGCATATCTGTCCTGCACTGACCTAGCCACAGTGATCCATGCAACGGTCACCTCTAGACTAGATTATTGTAACGCACTCTACACTGGCCTGCCTCTGACAGTGGTCCGGAAACTGAAACTCGTTCAACATGCGGCAGCCAGACTACTTACCAGAACAGCTAGGAGTAATCCAGTCCCACACCATTTACACTGGCTGCCCATTGAGTTCCGGGCCATCGTCAAAGTGCTGGTTTTGACCTTTAAGGACATCAGTGGCATTGGGCCTATATATCTGAGGGACCGCATCTCCCCATATTGCCCTAATAGGGCCCTCCGCTCTACGGAGGAGCGCCTGCTGGAAATCCCCGGCCCAAAACAGATCCGGCTGGCCTTGACAAGGGCCAGGGCTTTTACAGGGCCAGGGCCTGTAAAACGGACCTGTTCCACCAGGCTTTTGGCCAGCTGGGGTAACCATCAGACCCTCATACCATCCTGGTCTCCCGTGGGCGGGATAGGGTAGGAAGGTCACCATCACCCCCTGGCCCTTAACACCTGGGCTATCAACCATCTAATGAGACTCGCCATGCCTCCCTTTCTGTGGGGAGGGAGGGACTTTATGTTATTGGATTGCTGGACGCCACCTTACACTTAAATTTAAATTCAAATTTTGGGCTTTTAAATTTGGAATAAGAATTGGAAATTTTTATCGCTGCTTTTATATGTTATTATTTTATATTGTATTTTATATGTTGTGCGCTGCCCAGAGCCCTTCGGGGATGGGGCAGTATAAAAATCTAATAAAAAATAAAAAAAAAAATAATCAGTTTACATAGGTATTATTGATCTGAATTGAATTATATTAGGTGGTTTTATTATATTTATTGTTTTATGTGAGTGTGAATTGTTTTATGTGTATGTACACCGCCCTGAGCCCTTCGGGGGTAAGGCAGTTTAGAAGTGGAAATAAATAAACAAATAAATATGTCATTTACAATGTTTTCAGGCTAGTAATAAAGCATTTTCTCCATGGAGTTCCACTTTGTTCCCCCGCCCTACCTTTGGTTTTGGAAATGTCTCCAAAAACCCTTTCTCTGTAACTGAAAAAATATTTCCAAAAATGTGTTTTCAGACACAGTGGAGAAATGTATTTTAGAAATGTTCCCAAAACCTAAAGGGGGGGTGGGGGAAGCAGAAGCAATGTGGAACTCCATGGAAGAAACATTTTATTTCCAATCTGAAAACACTGTAAAAGGCATATGTGGTAAAGGCCTTAGAGAGACAAGTTGAATAGAAGCTGAACCACAGCACACTTAATAGCAGGGAAAATAATGTACTCCAAGATGACATGCATGACTATTTCAAAAATCAAGCATCTACTGTCTTTCTTAAAACTCTATAGCTTTCAGGACCAAAAGGACTTGAGTAGGAGACTTACCTTAGAACAGCATCGAGAAAGAAACAGAGATCCTTTTTCTTCATACTGGTATGAGACTAGATATAGAAAAGAACCTTACGGGGCACGGTTTAGCTACTAGCCTCTCTTTTTTTACCATCAAGTCACAGCTGACTTATGCTGACTCTAGAGATTTTCAGAGGTGCCATGGTCTGCCTGTATCACAACCCAGGTATTCCTTGAACATTTCCCATTCAAATACTAGACAGGGTCAAGACTCAGAGTATATGACTGGCCCAAGTTTCCATTCCATGAATGGGGATTGGATCATGGGTTTCCCAGGTTCAACTCTGACACCTTAACCCAGAGGTGGGACTCAAGTAATTTAACAACCGGTTCTGGTGGTGGGATTTAAATAATTTAACAACTGTTTTGTTCACAAGCACCATTTTAACAACCAGTTCTTCCAAAGTGGTGCGAATCTGCTGAATCCCACCACTGCCTTAATCACTGCACCACATCAGCATGTGCTATATTGTGCCAAGCATTCGGATTTCAGGGCCTATGTTGTATCCATCCATCCAATTGAGGTATTATAAACCAGAATGGGGAAAAAAAGGATTTTAATGTTTGTCAAATGCAACCAATTTTTTTTCCCTTCTCCCAGCCTAGATGCTGGTTCTAAATTACTGATGGTAGTTCAGCACTGGGGGAGGGGGTCTTTAGCCATCACTGAAACCAATAGTACATTTTCTACTTGCTTCAGTTAAGGAAAGAACTGTGAAGGCTTTCCATTCTCATGCATATTTATCAATCCTTTATAGGGGTGAATGGCTTCTATGCCCCTGATTTTGCAAGTGATAGCTTACTTAATGGAGATAGATTAAAAATGAGAACACATTATGTCCCTCTTGCTGTTTATTTTAATTACTGTAAAAACAAATACTTCAGTGTGTGCTGGGCAGTTAATAAATAGGCACATTAATAATTATTTTCCCACACTATTTGAAGGTTACTAGTATTTACCTGGCATTCTCATTCCTTGTATTATATCTTCCCAAAGAGGGCTCCTCTTTATATTGTTTGCATTTTAAAATGAGCCCTGAGCCCTTCGGGGGAGGGAGGTATATAAATGTAATTAATAAAATAAATAAATAAATAAATAAAATACTTGTCATAAAGAAAAACTTCTGGAAGCAAGAAAGGAAGCAGGATAGATTTTACTTTATCATAAACAGTGGTCTGTGATTCATAGGATTTTCTTTCCACCATTGCAATTTGGGTAGGAATCATTGCTAATTTAAGATACAGTTCTGTGTACAATTAGGTGTTGGTAGCACCCAGTGAAATCAATGAGACTAGCACTCTAATTTTGAACATAATTAATGAGCATAACTATTATATAAATCAGAATAATTCACTTCTGAATAAGGGTTTTTAGGAATGAGGTGTATAGAATCAGGAAACCCTTATTGATAGCTATTTTAAATTTTCATTCTTTAACCAATAGATTAATACAGAAACATCAAAAAATCATGGATAAAATTTTGTGATAAAAGGAAGCAACATGCTGACAATTGTAATTGTCGACATTCTCCCATATCTTGGCACCAACAGACAGACCATCAAACAAGTAAATGCTATTTTTGATCCTGCGTTTATCTTCCAGACCACAGCTCTGTTGTTATTTACAAATAAAGCAGGTAATGTAGAAAATACAATATCTTAGGAGTTATGTAGAGTGAAAGCTATGCCTGTGCTGCTGCTTGATTTCCTCATACTTATAAACTTCATAGCCACACAAAACAACGCAAGTCTGAATTTCAGAATGCAGTTGGATCTCTGTACCTCTTGTTTACTGCTTACTAAGGACATATTCCTCATCAGCATGTGAGGAAGATTTAGTGAAGAAAATCTCTAATCTGGAGGAACCAGGTTTGATTCCCCGCTCTGCCACTTGAGCTGTGGAAGCTCATCTGGCGAATTCAGATTTGCCTGTGCACTCCGACACACACCAGCTGGGTGACCTTGGACTAGACACAGTTCTTCTGAGCTCTCTCAGCTCCACCTACTCCACAGGGTGTTTGTTGTGGGGAGGGGAGTGGGAAAGGAGATTGTCAGCCCCTTTGAGTTTCCTTATAGAAGAGAAAGGGGGGATATACTGGTAAATCCAACTCTTCTTCATCATCTTCATATATTAGCTTGTTAACTAAACTGAAAGTACTGCAACATATCTACAAATTCTGTGCCACTATTCTTAGTGCTGAAACACATCCCATCTACGTAGACTGCTTATATAATCTTCAGTGCATAGTATCATAGTATTATAGTGTTCAGGCATATAATGGGTGCTCTGAACCAAGGATCTATCTAACCCAGCAGCTTAACTTTACATTCAACAACTAGGTGGCCCAGGATGTTGTGCATACTGGGCAAGAAAAAGTATCTCTCCCTCATGTTGCCCCTTGACAAATGAATTGTGTCATTCAGCCTCAGTTGTTGACATGAATGGATGCAAAGGGAAGTCCAAAGATGCTCAATGCATGTGATAGTGTAACCTCTATCTGTGGGTTCTGTGGGGTAGAACTTGGAATAAGTTTGCAACAACAAATTTTTAAAAAACAAAATGGTTTACTTTCTTAACATATAACATCAACATTTAACATCACATTTCAAAGTCCTGTTCAGGTTGCATTTTCAAGTCCTTATATTTATAGTCTACTGATACTGCCAAGTTCAATTCTTCTTTGCAAGTGGGTTGGCTCCTGAAGACTCCAAGGGCTTGATGAACAGGATTCAACATGATGAAGGTTTCCAGGAGAACTCTCACCCATTACAAACATAAAAAGAACCCTGAAACAATAAACTCCAACATTTATAACATTGCAAAAATAAACAACTACCTTTCCAGTAGTTCCCAACAACATTGCAGTTATGTTAACAAGGTGTTAAGGGCTTATACAAATCAAGGTCCGAGTCTGGTAGCCTTGTCTCCTCCAAACCACATGAGCTCTGCAGCCTCCTCCTGCTTTGGGTCTCCATCCCTTTCTGGGTCAACCCATTCTGAGCATGGGGGTTACAATAGGAAAATGGAACATAAGAACTATGAATCATGATAAGCTTAAAATCATAAAATGAGAAATGGAACGTTCAAATATTGCAATATTGGGAGTTAGTTAAATTGAGCTAAATAAAGATGTTTTCAGTCAGAAAATTATGAAATACTAAATCAGAGAATGACAAACATTGAAGAAACAGAGTTGGTCTAATACCGAGGTGATATGTAGTACAGCCAGGGGCTTTGGTCCTGGATACCTGAAAGAGTGCATCCACCCACATATTCCTGCCCAGGTACTGAGATTGGAGGGGGAGACCCACCTGGTTTTCCTGTCCTTTTGGAGGCGAGGGATGGGGGCAGCCCAGAGGATCATCTCTACAGTGGCCCTGCATTGTGAAATGCCCTCCCTCCAGACGTTTACCAGGCGCATACTTCCTCAGAGTTTCAGTACCTGGCAAAGACTGTCCTCTGCACTCAAGCATTTGGATAACTCCCCAGAGGTGTCTATACAGCCCTCCCTTTTCGTGGGTGGGTGTTTGAGATTTTAGATTGTTTGGGGGGTTTTAGGATAGGGTTTTATTCTTATTTTACCATTATTGTATGAGAGTTTTATGGTTGTTACTATAACTCACCCTGAGACCATGGTGATAGGTGGGAAATAAATGGAAGTAAGTAAGTAAGTAAGTAAGTAAGTAAGTAAGTAAGTAAGTAAGTAAGTAAGTAAGTAAGTAAATGCAAAGTCTCACCAAAGCAGACCTCATTCAGATTTATGCCCCAACTACACATGCTGATGAGAAAAAAATTGAAAACTTTCATGCAAGTGTCCAGAAAGAAATTGTTAACACACCTAAACAAGACATGTTGATAATCATAGGTGACTGGAATGCAAAAGTAGGGGTGGGGGGAATCTAGTATTGGAAGACGAAGCAGGAGAGTGACTCATAGAATTTAGTGAAGACAACAATTTATCCATTGAAAACATGTTTCAGGCAACCCAACAGACCATTGTATACATGGACATCACCAAACAGTCAATATAGAAATCCTTTGAAAAACAGTCAGCAGGTTCCAAGCATGGTTAGGCGGCAGTGGATGGAATGCTGTTGGTTTGACTGGAGAACATAGGTTGACTGAAAAGGACTTGATAGCCATCTGGTGGACCAACACTTCAGTGACACAGCAGGGCACTGGTGGGAATGAAGATTACAAAAAAATTTGTGGTCATCTGGTTATGTGGACTTTTGTAGTCTTTGTGGTGGGGGATTTTAGTTTTTCTCTGATATAACAATAGTAATCTATAATAAAACTAATACAAAACTAATATTAATATTTTATTTGTTAGATTTTCCCTTCCTTATATAAGTGAACCCATCTTTTTCATACCATCTGTCTCTCCACTTATTCTCAGCTATCTATATATTATTATTCCTTTGTTTTCTCTTTCTCTCTTCCCATATTTCATGTTTCTTTTGAAAGCCAGCATGATGTAGTGGTTAAGAGCAGGTGGACTCTAATCTGGAAAACCAGGTTTGATTCCTTAGTCCTCCACATGAGTTGCAGAGTCTTATCTGGTGAACCAAATTTGTTTTCTCACTCCTACATTCCTGATGGGTGATCTTGGGCTAAGCACAGTTAATTCAGAACTCTCTCAGCCCTACCTATCTCACAAGGTATCAGCAGTGGGGAGAGGAAGGGAAAGAAGTTTGTAAGCCTCTTTGAGTCTCCTTACAGAAGAGAAAGGGGGGATATAAATCCAAACTCTTCTTCTTCTAATTGTTTTCTATAAATTAATATAGTGAATATACATTAACCAAGAAATATATATATTAACCAAGAAAGATAAATATCTAGTGGATTGTTTTAATTGAATATATCAGTATCAGACCAGAATAAGAACATAGGAAGTTAATTTTTTGTTTAAAAAATCAGTTTCCAACTATAAAACATCTAATACAGCTAAAAATTAGAATAAAATTTTGAACAGCATCTTTACCTTATTTGGCATTTAACACACTGAATACTGCATACAATGGCACTAAACTTAGTTATATGCCTCAAGGTCAGAGGGTTTTCATCAGCAAGTAATTTTTCAAGGTGTGTGTTGTCTGAATTACCAGAAAAATTAACTAATGGGTAAATAATTTCAGACCACAATTCACTGTAGAGAGGGCACTAGAATAAAATATGTACCAGAGACTGTATTTTATCTAAACCTCTGACAAATTCTCTGTGAATACAGAATCTTATTGTATCTACTTTCACTCCCCTGCCCTGCCCCACCCTCACCAGCTGGGCTCCCATCCAGCAGTCCCTTCTGCCCTCCACTCCAGGCAGAGGCATAGCTAGGGAAAATGGAGTCCGGTATCTACTTTCACAAACTGCCAATGACAAAACATTGCATCTGGTTAAATTGAAAGTTCTGGGCTTATTAACAGCCAGCAAGCTATCTAAGAAGCTATGGCCAATTTACACCTGATGTTTAAAGGGAGATGAAATTAGATGATCTCACAAGATCATATTGCCACTCAGTGTCTTCCACCCTCTGTTTGAGTTTCATTTTGAATGGTCTTTCTAAGTTATCCCAGATAGCAAGAAGCCATTAGGACTGGAAAGAATCTAACATTAACAATTGGAGAATGCCTTGTTGATTTAGATTTAACTTAAGTCACTGATAGCATACCCTTACCTCAACTCTCATCATTCCAGTCTCAAGGTGAGCCATGGGAAACAGGGGGATACCTGCAAAATAGCTTGTAGGAATTTAGATTGGAATTTCTCTAATAATATAACACCAACAGCTGGCAGCTAAAATCAGGTGCCATATCAAAGCTACATCAAAAAATTTCTTGAAATAACCTTGAAGCATTTGGAATGTGAAATCCACCCTTAGATTGAAAATACTTTAATGTGACTTTTTAAACATGAGTTGTGGCCTTTTTAATTTTCATATAACTATGTGATTGTCTCTGTACTTCCCCCTCACTCTTGCCTACCATTCATTGCTGGGACCACAATATTACCCATTTTGTCAAACTGTCAAATTTATACCTGCCATACCTGTCACAAGATGGAAGCTTGTAGATATGAGGGCAGGAATGTTCAAAGATATAAAATACCAGATCATAAAGCAAAAACCTTGTTTGTCTGTCCAGGTTATTACCATTGGAGAAAACTGACCTGGCTTGCATAACAAAGACATGGTTGGAAGAAAATGACGTAGTCTGACTGTTCCAGTTCATTGCATGTGACAATATGGTCTTCATCAATTCTGCACATGGCAAGAGAGAAGGGGTGGCTATTTTTGTCTGTGATTACTTAATATTATTTTAATATTATTCAATTCATTCTATATAAATGAAACCATTAAACCTTTTTTAAAGAAAAAAGTACAAATTATTATGCTTTGCTTAATATTTTTATATCCATACATGAGAAAAGTTAGTCGTTCAGTGTAATAATCTCCTAGTGAAGTCTTGCATTATTAAAAGTTCATAATAACCTTCATATTCCTCACCTGTCTCTTCAGAGCTTATGCTCTGAATGTAATTGCTTTATTCTCATACTCATCTACAGCAAAGTTGAATTATGCCATCATACCTCATCTTTACTCCTTTTCTGTCAATATTTCATTAATAAGCTACCTTGTTTTATGAATCATAAATTATTGGCATATTGTTAATAATGGGATTTATGATCATTGTCTTGATGAAGTACAAAAAAGGAGTACGCAATTTTAATTGACATATTTGGCATGACAGATACTGTAAGACTGAAATATATCTTATATGAAATTGTGTATATAATCAAGGAAAGTGTGCAAGATATTGGATTTAAACCTTTCCCTACTTAAAAGAATTTGCAGACTGTGATGAATGACAAAAAGCTATTTTTAACAGGTCTCCTGAGAAGGGTTCAGAATAAATCAAGAGCTTTGCTAAACTAGCACTGAATCACCAATAGTTAGGATATGTAGATTTTGGCCCAGTTGTGAAATATTAATCCATCAATTTACCTTTACATTTTTATGATTAACTTTTCATTTCATTTGTTTGATATATCTCCATAAAAACTTACTTTTGTATTGTTTGACCAGAAGAAAAAAGGGTGAATTTTGATCATGAGTTTAAAAGGATGATATCTTCAGCTTTTTCTGACACTTCAGTAATCTATTACAAAATACTGGATAGTTGCAGTCTCCAGCAAGGAGATGCTTAAAGCAGATTTTAGCAAATAGATACTTAAGTAAGCATATAACAAGGCTATTTGATAGGTGTATGAGACCTATGGTCAGCCTGTGTCCTATTTGTTTTTCTGTTGTTCACCGCCCTGAGCCCTTCGGGGATAGGGCGGTATATTAAGTTTAATAAATAAATAAATAAATAAATATTTCAGATGCAGATAAGAGTCCAGAATAGTGTAGAACAACCACTGTGTTTCACATGCTGTAATGTTGCTCTGAAGTGATCATATTCAGGGAATTGCAATAGGGCAACACTGTACAGGCCAGCATCACTGTGATAGGAATGCTGTAAACAAAAATGAGCAGAGACAGGAAACAATGCACCTGTAGCTAATTTATACATTAAATTAGAAGTTACTCAGGGTTAAACCTTCTGAAATCAATAGGCTTAGTCTGGAGCAACTCCAGATAGGGTTGCACTCTTAATGTACTTATATTCTATGAAGCCAGTTATCTCAGTTCAAACTAGTTATTACAGTGAAGTGAGGTGCAGCATAGTTATAGGCCCCAATCTCTACTAAGTCATGACTGCAAGGGGAGTTTATTTCACTCTCACTAGCTACAAATGATTTGATCTAGTATAGTTTAGTATCACTCTGTCCCCATCATCAACAGCAAAACAGAAATATTGTTGCTGTGAACCATTAAATAAGAAATTATCCTACAAAATCCAAAATAAATCAGAATAAAATAATCTCCTTATATTCTTTTTTAAAAAATAAATTTTATTATTAAAAGGTAAATTTTATTACAGAAAAATAAAAATAAATGATATTGTGAGAATGGACCATAAGCCTAAAAATTGTATTGGTTATTAAAGAAAAATGGATTGATAGAAATAGAGGATTTAAAAAGGGTTTTCTCTCTAAGTCAGCTTGTCAGCAGTTATGCAGGCAAGAAAAGATTATAAGAAAGCTATTACTAAGGGCTAAAATGTGACAAAAGTCAAATCCAAGACTTGTTTGTCAAAACTAGCTCTATGCGATGGTCTACGTGAAATAAATATAGCAATAAAGAAATCAGAGGTTAGAATAGAAATGAATTTGATTAGATAATTGAAAATGTCATTGAAATGATAATGAGAGATTTATATCTACTTGTATTCTAATATATGTCTATTCTACTAGAATTACATAGTATATTTGTCAAAATCATTTTTAACCCTTTAAAGTGAGTAAGTTGTATGTGAAATCTTTTACCCTGTGAAAGGGAACTTTATGATTCTAACCCACCCTAGGAATGTTGGAAACTGGTGATCAGGATTGAAAACCAGAAAGACAGATTTTAGTTTATTGCCCTGCCTATGGGAGGGACAAACACAGAAGCTGAAGAGCAGAGGAAAATGCCAGCGTTCGTGCAAGGAATAGGCAGACTAGCCAGTTTGATTTTAATGCTAAGGAAGAAAGCACAATTGGGAAAAATGATTATATGGGTTATGTATGCAGGTAGGATTATGAATTACGATGTATGTATTCTTGGAAACTATAAAAGATGTGATCTTTTGTATGGTGAGTGTGGCTCTTAAAGACAGCTCACCCTGTCATAAATCTATTCTGGACAGTAAAATATTTTTTTCTGTTTTAAAACTTGATTCTTGGGTATTATTTCTTTGACAGTCTTTATAAAACACAACTGCGCAGGACCATACCCTAGGTGTGGCCTGACATATTGATACAATACAAACATCGTGATGAAAAAAGAATAGAACAGACAGAAAGAAAACCGTACAGTATTATTACAAAGTCTCCTTAATTAGGACAGTTGATAAATATTTACTTTGTTGGTTACTTCACCATCTTTAAAACTTTTGTAATATTTCAATTCAGTTATCATCTACTTTCTTAATAAAGTAAATCTTATCAGTATTATATCTGTCTGTTTATCTCAGATGCACAGAGAGAAGAAATATCTTTGAATATATCACATTATGTTAAATTTATTCCAGAAGAAATTTTTCAAAGGGGTCCAATTTTTGTGTACTACTCACTCAATTTGGTGTAGGCATTCTTCCAAATTTTCTCCCAGTCAACTAAAATTAAGTTGCTATTTAAGTTTCTGCTGCATGCTATCATGCTAGATTTCACTAGTTTGTCTTTGGTTTTCCATTGAAGTAAAAACTTATAGATGTTATTAATTTGATATTCCTTTCCCAATAATATTGTCAAAAGAAGTGGGTTTCAAAGAGAATCCCCAAATTTGTTCTTCTTTAACAAAACAATGTTGTAGTTGAAGGTAAGTATACCAGTTGTACACTTTCCCTTCAAATTTTAATGTACACTTTCCAATATATCTTTGTATGTTGGCCAGTTCTTGTCCTTATTCATATCATTTATCTTTAAAGATTCCATTCTGGATAACCAGAGGGGAACTGATCTATAAAATAAATTTTTGTACTTGTCCCAAGTTTTAATGAGACATCTCCTTACAAAGTGATCATTGACAGATTTATGTTTGTTTGTTTTTCCTTTTCTGGCCATAGCCTATCATGCCAACCTTTCTCAAGGCTAACTTCCTTCACTATTGTAATGCCAGATTTTCTTTTTAATTCTAATTTATCATTATTTGTCAGATTAAATGCTAATATTTTAGTTTTTTGTCTGTTAATTGTCAGTCCTGCTAGGTTACCAAATTTCATTATTTTATTTAATAGGTATTCTATTTTGTTGATAGGGTCATCCAGAAAAACCTTAGTCAGGGTTGGATTTAGATGAGGACAGGCCTTATGCTATTCCACTTGTCAGGCTCCACTCCCAATCCCCCATCCTCACAACTAGAGGAAGATGGAAGAGTGTTTTATCACTGAGTAAAGCAGAAGATAATGATAGGCATTTAAAATTCCACAATTTGTAGTACCTTCCCTAAAGAACTAACATACAATGTTATTGTTAAATACTGTAGTGATTGAAAAATGCATAAATGTTAAAATTAAGACTGTGAAAAACTTTTGCCATACTTTGTAAACATTTGCAGAATAAGCAGAAATTTTTAGGAAAATAAAATTGTAAGTTTACTGTTATATCCTTTAAAAACAACTCTTGTGCTTACAAAATTTCTTCTCTGGGAATTGATAAAAAGGTGAACATGACTACCTGACAATGACAGTGACACTTGTAGATCCTACTTTATGTTGTGATTAAACAGTTGGTTTTAAAATACATATTAAGAAATAAACTACAATAATCAAATACATTATGACTAAAGAAAAAAATTCTAGCCTTCCTCAGAGCAAAATCATCCAAAAGATGAATCATCCAAAAGAAATCATCCAAAAGATCCGCCCCTGGTCTTCATGCTTTTAAAAGCATGTCCCTAGAGGCTGGCTCTGCTCCTGCTCTCCCAGGCTCTGGGGAGGGCAGAAGCTGGGTTGCAGGGAACCTGGGGGTGGGGGCGGGACCATGCCCCCAAGCCACGCTGCCAGGTGGGGGGTGCTCCTGGAGAAGTTGTCTCTGAGCATCATTCCCCCCCCTTTCGCCTCTGGCCATTGCCTACCTCTGTGTAGCCACCCTGGTATACTTTGGGGAGTGAGGGAAGAATTGGGAAGGAGTGAGGGGTAGCATGCAAGGGAGGGGAGGGAGGAGGAGGCAGCATCTGGACATGGCCCACCCACCCTAGTAGAGGAAAGGGAGTGAGAGGGGTGCCATGCAAGGGAAGGGGAGGGAGGGAGGGAGGGGTGGCATGCAAGGGAGGGGAGGGAGGAGCCTGGCATCTAGACATGGCCCACCCTCTCTCCCCTCCCTCCCTTGCATGCCACCTGTCACTCCTTTCCCTCTCCTCCCTCCTTCCCCTTCCCTTGCAAGCCACCGCTCCCTTTCCCTCCACTAGGATGAGTGAGCCATGTCCAGATGCCGGGCCCCCTCCCCCTTCCTCCCCTCCCTTGCATGCCACCCCTCCCTCTCCCTCCCCTCTGCTAGGGTGGGTGGGCCATGTCCAGATGCTGGGCCCACTCCCCCCTCTCCTTCCTTGCATGCCACCCCTCAGTCCTTCCCCTCCCCTCCCTCCCTCCCCTTCCCTTGCATGCCACTTCTCACTCCCTCCCCATTCCTCCCTCCTATTCCCTTGCATGTCACCCCTTCCCCTCCCTCCCCTCCCTCCGCTAGGTTGGGTGGGCCATGTCCAGATGCTGGGCCCACTCCCCCCTCTCCTTCCTTGCATGCCACCCCTCAGTCCTTCCCCTCCCCTCCCTCCCTCCCCTTCCCTTGCATGCCACTTCTCACTCCCTCCCCATTCCTCCCTCCTATTCCCTTGCATGTCACCCCTTCCCCTCCCTCCCCTCCCTCCGCTAGGTTGGGTGGGCCATGTCCAGATGCCAGGCCCCCTCCCCCTTCCTCCCCTCCCCTCCCCTGCATGCCATCCCTCCCTCTCTCTCCCCTCTGCTAGGGTGGGAAGGCCATGTCCAGATGCGAGCCCCTCCCCCTTCCTCCCTCCCTTGCATGCCACCCCTCACTCCCTCCCCTTCCCACCATGTATGTTTTGCTCTAACAGTGGATTCTTCCTCAGGGGAAAAAGTATTTCACTTTTTTAAAGTTTGTCACTTTTAGCACAGGCCGTTTCCGCACGGCCCATTAACGACGGCCTGGGGGCGCTAAAAACGCCGCCCCCAGGTTCGCCGTTCGCACAGGCGCCGCTGCTGCAACCTGACTCCGCTTCCCTCCCCCCAGGGCGGCCTCAGGCCACCCTAAACAACCCTTTAAAGTGTTGTTGTTGGGGAGGAGTCGCCTTCAGCGACGAAGGCGTGAACCGCGCCGCCGGGAAGACACTATCTCCGATCCCCGCCCCACTCACGGTGTCGCGGCAGCCATCACCTGCTGGGCGTGGCAGCCCCGCTCACACTTGTCCTCCGACCTCCAGAGGTCGGCGGGCAGCGTGGGCGACTCGCGGCGCCAAGCAGGCGGCGACGCTGACACCGTGAGATGGGGCGGGGACGGGGGAAGAGGCGGCTCCGTGCGGAGCCGCCTGCCACCTGCCGGCCTCCGCTTCGCCCGTTCATGCGAACGGGCTTGAGCCCCCACGCCGCCAGAACTCTTGGCGGCATGGGGGCGCATCCTGGCCGTGCGGAAATGGCCACAGAGACTGCTCAGTGCATAAAACCTCTCTTGAGACATTGTGGTCCTCAATTCATTTGAGTTTTGAAAAAGATTCTTCTCCCAAGCAGTTCATGACTATTACACTAAGAAAATATCCACAAGATTGCTTCAATGTTAGGGAAAGCCATCTGAATTTTTTCCTTGTATATAATGTGATAAAGGTCTGTACGAGACAAAGAGTTCTCTGTAGGCCTGTTCAAAAGTTCATCAGTAATCATCTGGGTTTGTTTTCATCAAGAGTTCAACACTTTGCTGTATGTCTTGCTCAGATGCTGTCCGATTAGCAAGAAAGGAAAACATTTGTGCAATATCACTGTACACAGTAGTTCTTCTTAAACTGGCTTCAACTGCATCTAGTATAGAAATAAAGAATTTAATCATAAACTTATCTCTTAAAGAAAGTTTGTCTAAGGCACTAGGGCCAGGTGGACTTCCATCATTTCTTTGCCATTTTCTTACTCTTTGTCTCCTTGTGACAGTGCTATAGTTAACATTTGGAAATGTGGCTTCTGCTTGTTGCTCAAGCTCATCAAATCTTCTCCATTTTTTTTTTAGAAGTCTGAAGTGAACTATACAAACTTGCACAAGAACTCGACAACCGTTTTGATTTCTGAATGACCTAGCACACAGGTTCTAAAATGCAATATAAATACAAATTTGAGTTCTTCCCATTTTCTGCAAAAGATTGTTAGCTTGAAGTTTGGTGCCGCCCTTCACATTAGCATCAGAGTACAAATGACTGAGAATGTTATTGAAAGCACTGTAACTTTCCAAACAGCTTCTGTGGCTATTGCATGTGTCTCCCACCAAGTGTCTGACAAATATTTAGGCACTTTGGACTGAAGTTGCAAAAATGATTTTAGAACTGCCCATCTCTTAGTGCAAGATGGAAAAAAGGTATACATTTAATTGACATTGCCAAAACAGTTCACCGCATCAAGACAGCAGTCAACAGCCGAAAGGCCACTGGTGTAATGCCCATTGGGCAAGGTGGGCAGCTGCCCAGGGCATCACCTTGTGGGGGGGGCATCAAAATGCTGGGTTCGTTTCTGGGTATTTTATTGGTTTTCCATTTTTGGCCTGCAGGGGGCGCAGTTTTTAGGCTAGTGGCACCAAAATTTCAGCGTATCATCGGGAGACTGTCCTTATGCTATGCCCCAAGTTTGGTGAGGTTTGGTTCATGAAGTCCAAAGTTATGGACTCCCAAAGGGGGTGCCCCTATCCCCCATTGTTTCCAATGGGAGCTAATAGGAGATGGGGGCTACAGTTTTGAGGGTCCATAACTTTGGCCCCCTGAACCAAACTGCACCAAACTTGGGGGGTATCATTAGGGAAGTCTCCTGATGAAACCCTGAAAGCTTTGAGACAGTGCCTTCAGAAATGTGCATCCCCACAGCCTGTAACCCCCATTGACAGCAATGCAGAAAACTCAATGCAGAACAAAGATTCTTGGGCAAATTTCGGGATGTTCCTGCAGGGGGTGCATTTTGGATGTATCAGCACCAAAATTTCAGGGTATCATCTGGAGATTATGGCACCCCCCAAGTTTGGTGCAGTTTGGTTTAGGGGGTCCAAAGTTATGGACCCTCAAAGGGTAGCCCCCACCTCCTTAGCAAAGAATGAGGGTCCATAACTTTGGACCCCCTAAACCAAACTGCACCAAACTTTGGGGGCACCATAAGGACAGTCTCCAGATGATATCCTGAAATTCTGGTGCCGATACATCCAAAAATGTGCCCACTGCAGGAACATCCCAGAAATTTGCCCAAGAATATTTGTTCTGCATTGAGTTTTCTATATTGCTGTCCATGTGGGTTGCAGGCTGGGGGGGACATTTCTGAAGGCACAGTCTCAAAACTTTCAGGGTCTCATTGGGAGACAGCCCTGATGATGCCCCCCAGGTTTGGTGCAGTTTGGTTCAGGGGGGCCAAAGTTATGGACCCTCAAAACTGTAGCCCCCATCTCCTATTAGCTCCCATTGGAAACAATGGGAGATGGGGTACCCCTTTTGGGAGTCCATAACTTTGGACTCCTTGACCCAAACCTCACCAAACTTGGGGAGTAGCATAAGGACAATCTCCTGATGATATGCTGAAATTTTGATGCTGATATGTCTAAAAATGCACCCCCTGCAGGCACCAATGTCCTGATGCAAAAAAATTTGGTCGTGGTGGAGTGGCTGCCCATGGGGGGGGCATCCAACTCAGGTTTTTCCCAGGGCTACAGTTTGCCCAGGGCTGCCTTGTTATGCCCCTGCAAAAGGCCCACCAAATTTAAAGAGTGACCAGTGTGTAGAATAAATCATGGAATAAATGGAATAAAAAATACAGGTTAATAGGCAATTAATATAAATACCACCACCACCCATTCAGCAATCAGTATAAGAAATTTTCATACTGAGATTATTAATATGTAGTTTATAACAAGGTTGTTGTCCTTCCAAGGGGAACTCCCTGCAGTTTCAGGTCCTCCAATCAAGCTAAGAAAATTTCACATTTTTTTTGTTATATGGAATATCCCAGTTCTTTAGCAGTTCTAGTAGATTCAGGGTTTCACAAGGAAAATTACAGAAGGGTGGTTTAGAGTCTATATTGCATTATGACAGCATGTGTAAGAAAGGCCTATGACAGTGTCAAAAATATTATACACCTTGCCCAGAGGCCCCCCAGATTTTGTGGCCTAGGCTTCAGCCAGCCAAGTCTATAGGCGGCCCTGACCTTAGTACATAGATACCATGATTAAACTGAATTCCTATGGGGGGAAACATTCCATAACCCACTTTCCACAAAGAGAGAGAACAAAACTGTGGTCAAGGATTGCAGATTCTATGTTGACTACAGAAAACTTATAACTTATATTGGCTATTCTGGTTGCCTTCGACAACTGCGTATTATATAACAGTACTTCCCTTTCATTCTTTGCTTATACTACATGGTAATTAAAGAACTTCTGGGTTTCTCACATTGGCAGGAGATCTCTCTATTCCCCTACCAAGACTCAATGTACTGGTGGGAGAGGAAATGGGGGAAATCATCATCATCACCAGCAATGCTGTGTCATCACTTCTGGTATAAACTGAAAGTGACATCACTGCACAAAAACAATGCTGTTGCATTTGCCCAGAATTCTGTGGTTGAACAGTCAGCAGAAAGCTAGGAACCTTAAGTAACAGAAAACTCCAACAGCAAATCTCCAACGGCAGATTTGTGGCCTCCCTCAAAGAAAGGGTGATAATAAAGGCAATGCATTCTTTAAGGTATGATGAATTCTCTGCCAGGCCGAGAAGTTAATGAAAAAAACTGTATTAGATACAAATTAAGAACAGCTGTTTGTACTTCCACTCCCCTCTCTTCCCATTTTCTCCTTACTCTGGCTCACTTCCCTTTTTCTACTTCTCCACCCCCTAATTGTCCCCTCCCACCTGGTCTTTATAGCCTGGTGCTGCTCTGGTAGTCAGCACTGTTTTCTCTTGGGCCCTATCCCCACTTACCTTAAGCCCCGCGCTACACTCCTCAAGTAGCGCAGGGTCCAGCTGCACTCCCCACTTCAGGGGTGGCGAGAACGCAGCCGCCCCGACGCTGCCTCTCCCGTGCCCCCTCAGCGCGTGTAATTCCTGGCACCTTTTCAGTAATGGCGCACTTTTATTGACCTCTGCGCCCAGGCGGGGTGCGATGGGGAAACTTCCGGCATAAGCCAGAGGAATTGCATGCGCTGGGAATTGCTCGCAGCAACCCTCCGACAAGGGTAAGTGGGGAAAGGGCCTTTGACTTCTTAAGCCTTCTAGCACCCCCACAGCTGCACTCCCAAGCTGAGCCTGAAGTAGGATTGCCAGACCGACGTCAGGTGTGGATGATCTCTCTGTTTGGGTCCTCTCCCCTAGCTCCACCCAACTGGCTGATAGTGGTCTTACTGGATTTAAAATTAAACCCTAGCCCCATAAGTATAACACCACCTTCAGAAGTGATGTCATCATGGTGACATCAAGGTAGGCACTTTTGTATTTGGGCAAAACTGTATGGTAAAAAACCCCTCTACCATACAGCTTTTGCCCAAATATTGGAGTGTCTCCCTCAATATCCTGTTGTGATGATATTCTGGAAGAGACGTTGTTGCATTGGCATCAGCCTCCCTCAGAACATGGTAAGTCCTCATCCCATCCCACCCCCCATCCTCCTGGCAACCCTAACCTGAAGCTGCACATGCATTTTTCCTGGCCTGGGACATGCCCTGACCTCTCTGTTGTCTCATGGCTAACAGTTTTTTTGTAAAGTTACTCATTTTGGTGCTGCTTCTGCTGAGCTGAAAGAAAATCCTAGTTCAGTCAGTGAACACTGAAATTGCATATAGAAAATACAGAAGACCTGAACATAAGCAATTGCCCACTTCTCCCAATTTTGTACACATGGACCCTCAGCAGCATGAAAACACAGATGCAAAAAACATCTTGTCACCTCAGGATTTCTGCAAAAAGAAAACAGATTTTGAACAACTGAATCTGACTTAATTAAAAGTATCCAGTATCAACCTAAACCATCTCCTGTGTATAAACAGCAGTTTTTTAAAACACTGAACATTGCCCAAGCATCACAACGTCTACTCAGTTTCACTCCCCAACATGCAAGGTCATTGTCAGAAATGCTTTAAGTGCTAGAGTTGCATACATGATTAAATAGCTGTGTATGTGTACAAAGTTCTGAGACAAACCTCTCATGTAAATGAGTTAAGTCAAAAACATGAAATTTATGTGCATTCACAACAATAAGCAGCACTTAATCAGAAGAAAATAATTCGCCCAACAAACTAAATCATGTCTACTTCACTACTTATTCCTGATATTTGTAAGTGGTACTCCTGATAAATGGAATATAATATGGTCATTATTTTCTGACCATTTAACCCATGTGCTACAATCGAATTACCATAATGCCTTTCTTTCTTGTTTTATTGTAAAATACAGTCCTGGTGAGCATATTAAATACATTCTGTTTACATGATGTTTTTTTTTCTCTGAAGGAAATAATACAAATTAATATTTCTGTGTATGGGAATTATGTCATTCTGATGTCTGTTACAGACTATTTCTATTAATAACCCAAAATGTATATTCTTCCCATGTCTGAAAATCATTTGTGGGTTTTAAAAATCTAGGACACATGTTTGTGTTCTGCTATAAATTTTAACAACACTATTTATTTAAATGCAGTCCTCAGCATGTTCATAAAAAGTTATCACTCCCCATAATGGTATGAGTTAAAAAGCTAGCCAACTGTTATTAAAAGATTTTAGTAGAACCATAAATATTGCTAAAATAAACCACAACTAGAAAACAAAAAGCCAAAGCTATGTATCTGTAATATAACCACTTTTATTTAGTGTCTCAACTAGAGTAATTCATTTATTAAATTAATTTCTTAAACTGTGCACCATGTTATATACTGATAATTTGACAATTACCTTCTGGAAACACACTGGACTCTAAGCCTAGGCCACCTCTCAGAAGCATTATAAGACTTTAGAAAGGCAGGGATACAAAAATAGAAATAGAAATTAAGATGGTGAACAGGATGACATTTATTGGTGAGAAAAGGGCCACTGAAAGCTAGCTGTGCTCATGTACTTGTACTCTGTCTTGTCTCCTGTCACACAAAGTAGTGAATAAAAGGTGGACTTCCCTGTTGCCATTGATTTTTTTTCTGTCTACCCTAAAGCCATCTTTAGACTGAAGCATGTGAAGAGGGAAAAGATTTATCTGCTTTCGTATCTGGCAATTATTTTCCCTTGCTTATGTTGTATGCATGTACAGTTCCTTCACATGTGGCCAATGATTCCAAATCAGGACGATATATATGAGCAGTGGGGTGACATATAAAGAGCTACTTTTTATTCCAAAATAAAAATGAAAGTTTTTTTAAAAAAATATAACACAGGGCTTTGGTAATTGTGTAAGGGTTCCAGTGCGTTCGTCACACTCTTAGGCCCGTTCTGCACAGGCCAATAAACATGGGTGTAGAACATTTAAAAACCCATTGGGGGGGGGGACTTCACACAGATTCTGCCCCTAAAATGAGTCTGCCCCATGTTATGTCCCCCAAACCAATTTTTTTAAATGGTTCTATTAACGATACTTTTTAAAAAATCCTGGGTTGCAGCCACTCACAAGCGAATGGCTGGACAGGAGGCAATTTATGCACCTCCATTTCCCTTTTTTTAATTTCCCAGCTAACATCTGCATAGCTACACAAGTGCAGATGGTTGTATAGTGAGACATCAGCATGGCTGAAGCATTTCTGCATGCATTGGTGGGAAGTAAATTTTAAAAAGTGATGCATCTCTGGGTGAATGCAGAATAGCAACCTGGATTGACCCCTCTCTTAGCCACCGTGTTTTCACAAATTAACAACTCTGGTGTAGTTCCCAAATCCTGGTTATCTGTGATTGTGGTACCCATCTATAAAAAGGGAGTTATTTCTGACCCTTCTAATTTCAGCCCTATAGGCCTGGTATCAGTAATTGGGAAGATTTATTCGATGTTCCTTTTACAGAAACTCCAGAAATGGGCCCTACAAACACGAACGATAGGGTTTGAACAAATTGGTTTCATTAAAGTGAAATCACCACTAGATCATGCAATAGTTTTTATTTATTTTATTTATTTATCAGTCTTATATACCGCCCAATCCCCGAAGGGCTCTGGGCGGTTAACAACATAAAATTTCAGATACATATAGACTGTAAATAATTTAAATTAGATTTAAAATGCAGCAAATAATAAACGCTAGCCCACCTAGCGTCCAAATATGCAAGCAGGCCACCTAGTAAACTCTATGCTGCCTTCATTGATTTGAAGGCAGCTTTCGATAGTTCTCAGAGAACTTCGATAGTTCTCAGAGAACTTCGATAGTTTCTCAGAGAACTTCTCTGGGCCAAGCTCGCTGCCTTCGGGATTGAGGACAGACTTCTCTTCCTAATGAGGCAAATTTACTCAGGCACTAGCTGCCATATTAAATGCTCGCAGGAAGGCCTTCTTACTGACTCAATTGAGGCTACTAAAGGAGGTAAACAGGGATGTGGGTTGGCCCCCACCCTTTTTAATCTTTATTTGTTTGACCTCCCTCCACTCCTGACAGGTCTCAATTTTCATGCTCCCAATCTCTCTTCACATTTACCAATTCTGCTTTACACAAATGACTCTGTCCTGCTTTCATGTTCCAGGTTGGGTCTGAGGCGGCTCATGAAACAATTTTCTGAGTACTGCGACTCCAACAAATTAATAATTAACTATCAGAAAACCAAAATTATGGTTTTTGCCAGATCCCTGAAAAAATACTACTGGAAATTAAATAATGTTCCTCCTGAGCAGGTTTATCATTTCAAATACCCTGGTATCACCTTTTTGCACAATCTTTCCTGAACCTTGCATCAAAAGGCAGCTCTTACTCTGTTCTCCCCTAGTATTTCTGGAATCCTCTGTTTTTTTAATAGCAGAGGGCATTCATTTATTCCAGCTGCATTAAGGATCTTTAATGCAAAGGTTGAATCCCAACTACTTTACGGGGTCCCTATCTGGATCCAAGCAGTGAACCATGCTCTGAACATCCCTCAATCCAAATTTTTTCACCAAATAATGGGAATCCCAAACTGTGTTCCTTACGCAGATTTGTGCTTAGAACTGGGGCAAAACACCCTAGAACTCAAAGCATGGCTTAGAGCCTTTAGATTCTGGCTCGGCCTTCATTACCTTCCATCTGAACACTCTCTTGTCTCGATAAGCTTGGGGAAGCATGCAGGCTAACCCTGGTTCTCTCTAATCCCGAAGATATGGAGAAAATCATATCCATTAGCCTGCCTCTCAAATCACTCTATTTAATGTCCTGTTCAGAAGCGTTCAATATGCTTAAAGACCGGCTTCTAGATTTGGAATTTTCAAATTTACATCTAGCAGCCAAACAAACCTGCTCCCCTACTTAATTCTTAATTCCATTTGAGCTGAACCGCATGGCCTTTATGTTCCAATGAACCCCCGAGCAAGGAGAGCTCTCACCATTGCGTGATTCAATGTTATGCCCTCTGCCCTATTAAAGGGTAGGTTTAGTAACCTAGAAAAATCTGGAAGGTTATGCAGCTGCAAATCCAATGAGGTTGAAACCCTGGCCCACCAAATTTTGCACTGCACCAGATTTGTTAAAATCAGATCTAAATATATCAATTTATATCCTTTTTTCCAATCTGGGCTGCCAGATCTGATCAGGTTATCTTTATTGCTGAATAACTCTGGCCCTGGTTTTTGTGAAGAGGTTGCCAATTTTATTATGGAGATAGCTGAGAGTATCTAATAGCATGTAGCTGTAATGGTCCTTTGGGGGCTTTTTTGCTTTTATTACTGATGTTTTTATTTTGCTTTCTGATTATGCCAATAAAGGCTAATGTATGACATATGTATGTATGTATGACCCAGATTATTTCTGTGAGCTCCAATCGCTGCCTGTACGGATGCATGTAAACACAAAAACAGGATTGTATTTTATCCCAACTGCAACTCGCTATACATTTGCTGTGCGGAAGGTTAGGCTATGTCTTTGCTCTGACATTCAGTCTGAATGTGACATATTTATGCTTTCTTGCCTTAAAAATTAAACAAAACTTCTCTTTAAAGTTTAAAGAATACAATGTTGGGGCTCTGCAAAGACTTGCTTTCATATGGTGGCTGCTTTTGAACAGTGGCACTAAACTGGGTCAAAGTGAACATACAAGGAGAATAATAGTCACCTAATGGCTGCTGCCTGATGTGCCTTAGTCCTATCTTCAGGGAAAAGGAATGAAGGATAAGGGTGGCCTGAGAGGTGAAAACAAAGCCTTCTCCTATCCCCCTGCATTTTACGTACAGAATTCAAAGCTTGAAGGTGGGCAGTATTGCTTGGTTACCTATTTGTTTCTTAAAGCTACTAGGTACTGCTTTCTAGTATGTTTTTGGGAGGGGGCATGTTCATCCCCAATTGGGTGAGGCTTTTTTTTATATTTTAGATTTTTTTTTACAAATGTGGGACATTTTTGAGGCTTGGAGAAAATCGTGTCTAGTCTGTTCATGACTCCAAGTCTGAATTTAAGTATCTATTGATTTGACAATGTTGAAGATTAGATATATTGACAAATGGGGGACTGTGAGGTGAATCTCATTTTGCCTTCTCCACTGTTTCCTCGTTTCCCTCCTTAAAAGTCCCTCTTTCCTGTTTCTTTCCATACTTCCTACCCACCACATTTATCTGCCCCACCCCTTGTTCAGTTTTTCCTCCTTCTCTGCTCTGAGCAGACACTTTTCTTGACTTTTCTCCCTTGGAAAAGTTTGGCCAGGTTGCACAGTGGAAAACCCACAAGAACTTGCAAGGGATGCCTCCTTTCCCATGTATCATTCTCCCTATATTATGTCCTCTTTCCCTTCTCCTGGTAACCTCCCTATCCCCACCACTCCCTACTTTCTGGAATGGATTTCATACTTTTCATCACCTTCTGTACAATATCACTGTTTGGTGGATAAACTAAATTAACTTCTATGTGGTTTGATGTCCAAGTGATTTGACATCCAACACCTTTTTCATGAGTGTACACTGAAACAAATGATGAACCCTGGATTTAATTTAATGAAGCAATAATTTTATCAATGTCTGTTGGAGACATCATAAACTATGACAGTAAAATGGTTTCTGACTCTGGAAAGCTGGAATAAATTATAGCCCTACCTGTGATTCAAATCAAGGAAGGCTTATTTAAATGAATGTGATGATTGTAATTAATGCTGGAGTTCATTAGTCTGGACAAAGGTGGTCAAGATTTATCCTGGTAAAAGTAAATAAGTCTACTTATTTCATATACTTCTACTGTTTAAAATCACTTTAATGAGTGGTGTGTGAAAATACAATATGAGAAATAGTGTATTCAGATGACCAGTACAGCTATCGCCCTACCATAGGTTAGCTTCCCCAAAGACCAAGTGGACTGAGGGGCAAAATTCCTGGGATGCAAGTCATATGGAGGACCCCTGAAGCCACAGTCATGCTGCTCTACTTTCGACTCACTGGGCCTTTCCAAAAAGTTTCTTACCTCTAAAACGCCATGGAGTCACCATAAGTCAACTGCAATTTGACAGTAAACTAAAACAGTTTTTTTTACAGATTTACTTACTAATGTTTTATTCTGATAAAAAGTTTTTAAGAACTACATCCCTCTTTGCCAAATATGTCCCATATTGTTAAACTTGTGTATATGATTACAAATATAAAAATATAAAATTACACACATGGTTTAAATCAGGGTCACATGGAGTGTGTGTGGAATTTTTGACCTGGTCCCATGGTTGCTTTCAACAGTCCTGAGCTAACTCATTCTCTGCTAGTAGCTTTTCTAGACCAATCCATTGAGACTTTATGGTTATGCCCCAGGGTTATACTATAGGTGATTTTTTGTGTTCCAGCTTTTTTGAATCCTTCCATGATCCCATGGCCATACGGTTACTCTAGGAACTTGGATTAAAGTATTAGAAAAAGATTTCCATTTTAAAATAAATGGTAAAAGCTATTAATAAATAAATATTTATGGTAGAAGTTGAGTGTATAAGTTAGAACACTATAATGAAAAAAACTGTATTAATTTTGAGAAGACTCTTTGGGAATGAGAGCTTTATGAAATGCTGAAAGATTCATGCTTTCAGATAGCAAAATCAGAGGGTTCTTTTCTCCACATTATTGTCACTGCGGGAAAAAAGACTTATTCACAAAGATAAGTTTTATTCAAATAGATAATACAGCATTTTCTTCTGTGTACATGAGAACTGAAGTATCCCCTTGTGTCAAAATACACAATGTAAGGTAAACTTCACAGGAGTCTCATTAATAATTGTGTGTTCTTACAGGGTTTTTTTCTCTCTCCTTGCAGCCTTCTGGAAAAAAAAGCTGTCTTTAGTCAGTTATGAAAATTGTGTCTATCTACTAAATACCATTGCTTTTCACTTCTAGAGAATTTTGAATGCATGAATAAAACATTTGCCGATATAAATATTTTAAGATCAGAAGGTATAGCAGGAAAAGAACCTCTTTTTGAATATTTCAAAAGTCAGAGGAGGGAGGGGCCGAATGTCCCTTTCCTTCCCCTTTGCTCTGGGTTAAGGTCACAGCAAATTACTTTATATATGATTTACAGAGGTTGATGGCAAGTAAATATATCACATTATTCCACAAAGATTTGGTTATGGCATAATAAAGGGTCATTTATATATCAAGTAGGTTCTAGAGTGAAGAATCCATTGCCTAGAGTTCAAGCTGCAAATAGCAGCCACAATGAAATTGTTGCATTTATTTTTAAAGATTCCAAACAATCATTCATTCTAAATAATTCCAAATCTTTCCCAACTGTAATCTTAATTGAGATTCATTGTGGGAAATTTTTATTTAAATGTCTGTGTAACAGACTTCCCTCTGTGATACACCTCTGAAGATGCCAGCCACAGATGCAAGTGAAACATTAAGAACAAGATCCACCAGACCATGGTCACAAAGCCCGGAAAAGCCATCAGAACCAATTGAATCCAGCTCTGAAAGCCTTCAACAATACCATTTTACACTGTTTTCACACTGCTGTTTTTGGCCCATGTGGAATCCACCCTAGTGTCTGTCCTTAGAAACTGCCATTCTGTCCTGAAGAACTGATGTAGACTGATGGATTCTTGGTTCAAATTGCATAGCCATATTAATAACATTTACAGCATTTTTCTTTACCGAATAAGATTTTGTTTAAATATTGTATGTTCTGACTCATTTTGAAATTTGTTACCGGAACACAGTCTAGTTAATATCGTAGCCCCTTTTTATGTTCTTTTTTAAAAAGGAAGACTCTGGTCGCTTCTCCATGGCCTGTTTAGACTGACACGAGACCGGTAAAAACACAATTATGGGGGGGGGAGATTGCACAGCTATTGCTGCTGCAGCACAGCAGTGGTGGCATTCCCCCCCCCCCCACAATGGTGTTTTTGGACTTGTTCAACATGCGAGTCTTTCGAAAAACGCTGGCTTCCATTTGGTGCCGAGCAAACAGCACCAGGTGGAAGCTGGCATTTTTCCCACACTGCTTTTTCCCCACTCTTACCTCCTCTTGGCTGCCGTTGCTGTACAGAAGCCAGGAGACATACTTCCTGGCCTCCATCCCTGTAGGCACCGCCATGGCCTCTGTACAGCATCCCTGTAGCCGTGTCCCCTGGCCTCTGTACAGCAATGGAATCCGAGAGGAGGTAAGAAGGGGAAAAAAGCAGTGTCCCTGTGTGAAAGGGGCCTCGTGGGCTGCTGGCGCACCAGGGTCGTTCGCAGAATGGTGTGAGAACGGCCCCGGGGGGTGCACTGACTGCAACTATGTCATTGCACCCCTGCTCACCTGCCCATGCAGAAAGGGCCTATGATGAGCCCTGATTAGAGAATTAGGGAGATTTGAAATATTAATCAGCTTTTTCCAGACTGAAAACATATTTATTAGATAGCAATAGTTACTCTATATTGATAAGAATTGTAATTCATCTATATCTTAGTTTTATAGGTCTTGTTTTAGTCATGTAGTTCTTGTTTTTAATTTTTCAATCAGTGATCAGACTTGCATGTGAGAATTAGAAAACAACATATTTACTACATGTGCAGTGCACAAAGCAAGAATTATTACAAACCATTAAAGATCGTTGCTCTTAAGACCCGTTCCACAGGATTATAGTGGCAACCATGTAGGACTGTAGGGGATAATGAAAGCTGAATGATAGCAGGCGATAAGAGAGGCTGCTAGTTCCATCCATACAGATGAGGAAGGATTACCATCTTTAAAACCTGTAATCTAACCCACCAAGATAAATAAAATATAGCCTTTTTTCCCAATATATCCTTAGGATTTTACACAATCAGTGGTCAAATTGTCTGTTCATCAGATTATATTTAAAACACTGGTATTTTGATCCTTTTGGTTTCTGAAAGAATGTGGTTGCTGTTAGAGAAAATATATGAGTGAAACATTTTGGGACATATTTGAATTTATCACTTGACAATTAGCTTATGTCAGTCATAGCAAGTTAATAGTGGATTGAAGAATCTAGAATTGAAATGTGCAGCAGTATGATAAGTGATGTGTAAAACCTTAGTTATAAAAAAGTTCTCTTGAGTAGCAATTCTTTTCAAGGGAAGGATCTAGATCAGGGAAGTGGCTCATAGGGAAAGGGTTAAGTACTCCCTTCACCTAAATCAGTGCCCAAGTTAACATTAATTTGGGACATATAAGAAAATGGTTAAAATGTATTGCCTTCTTGGCTGAAAAGACTGATCTTACTATAACAATCGCCTCCTGCAAGGTGTGAGGTGGCCAGCTATGCATACTGGGAGTGCACATGTTTCACAATGCACCTAATTCATAAAATCAGTGTATAGTGTCGACTGAGAAACATGATTTTTCTAATGTGGGTACAAGATTTGTACATAGCTACCAGAATTCTAAAAAATTGCATGAATGGAAGCTGGACATGCATTCACAATTGTGTGGGTACCAATGGTATAAGTCCTCAAGAAGTTGGTGCCAGGCCTAGTGTTTCCAACTTCCAGGTGAAGTCTGGAAAGCTTGCAAAACTACAACTACAGACAGCATAGATCTGTTCCCACAGAGAAAATTGCTGCTTTAGAAATCTGTCCCCCTAGACAAAATGGCTGATGATACCTCTTCCCTCTCCAAACACTACCCTCCTCAGACTTCGCCACTTTTCTAGCGACTTCCCAACCTGGAGAAGGCTAGCCCCAAATAATTCTCCTTCAAAAGTCAAAATGACCCTGAAAAGGGTCATGCCCTTCCTCCTGACTTTTGCCAAACCTGGAATCTGTTATTATACAGAAACAGCCACTGGAAGAATATGTTCTTTAAAGCTACAGACACTCCTTATTAATTTTCAGCTTTTTAAAAATTCCATGGTGTATGTTTTGTTTTGCTTTGTTTTGGATTTCAGATTTTTCTGCAAGCTTGGGGCCCTTTGTACATTTATGGAAAGATCTGCCTTGTCTGTTCACAATTCCAGCCCCCAGATTTAAATATCCAAAGATAGTTAATATAACTGTTGACTGATGAGTGGCAAGAATACGCAGTAGGTCATACAGATATGAATGAAGATACAAATGAGAACAGAAATCATTTCAATTTACAAAGAAGTTGCTGTTTAAAGTGTTATGATACAAAAGGACACATACAAAATGGCAGAAAGAGGCAACAACTAACATATGCATTGTGACTGCCAAATTCCAGGAATCATATGGCATACACATATGGTAGGTGAAATGCAGAACAAAATTTCCCTCCCCTTGGAGTTCCAGAGAATATAAGCATGTCAGGGGAAACAGTTCTTGTAAAAACAGTCTCATAGACTACAAGCAAATAAACTGCTTGGAAAACATTTTTGGAGTTTGTTTGTGCTTTGGTACATGAGCATGTGCAAACAATATTAAGATTACAGGGGCAGAAGAAAGAATATTTCTTGCAAAATTAATGATTTCATATGAGTTTCACAGAAGGTTTAGTTTCATAATAAAAGAGGTGTGCTTTAGAGAAATACAATTCCTTCTGCAATTTATGGTAATTAACTACCAGGAGATAATGCTCAGCATTCAAATAACACTCTACATCTTCAAAGCACTGTGAAATCAGAAATTAATTGCTAACAAATTATTAATCTACAAGATTGTGCAAGAGCTTGTGGGTTGAAAGAACCATCCATATTATTATGTGCATCATAGGATACAGTTATCTGTCTGAATTTTATATTATAAATAAATAACAGCATCTAGTTGAGAAAAGCAAATATTTCTTTTATTTGCCTCTCAAAAAAGACATAAGCAACAAGATCTGCTTCAGACCTTAAAATAGGTCAAGATTAAATTCTGTTTAGATTGTATAGCCTGCTGCTGGTTCTGTCTTCCTTAATGATGCAACCTCTTTTATTGTAGAAAACAGTATGGATACACACTATGTACTCTGTAGTTTAAATTTCTCTCCATGGAAGCTCTAACCAAATGGATAGACAATAATCTATCTGCTCCATCTATGAAGGACACTCAGTAGATGGGGGGCGGGGGAAGCAGAAGGTACATAAAGATATTAAGTTGTTTGAATGGTTGCATCTGCAGACAATGGTGCAGTCATTATGTGTCCAGTGATCTTTATTGTCATAATTAAGACTACATGATTTAGAACTTATTTTGATATTGGCAAAAGCTACTAAAAGCTCGCAGTTCAATGTAACAATCTATATTAACAAACCCTTGTATCAAAAGGTTTGTGATTTCTTTGAGTAGTCCTCAAAGAAATGTTAGGCACAGGTCATTCAGTAAATTTCCAATCTTGCAGGTTACTCTGCTGGGTAGCTCTTCTCTCTTTTTGGAATGGGGAATGGATAGACATTAGAAGTATGAGACTGCTTGTTTTGATTGACTGATTTTTAGGCTGCCCCTCCCCAACTGGCTCAGGGTGACTTACAATAAAACAATGGCTGATTCTGCATGGGTCAAAAACAGCATGGGTCAAAAACCCATGTGTGAAAACTGTGTGAAAACAGTATAAACCCTTTTACACCATTTTCACACCATTTTCACACCATTGTTTTTGGTCCATGAGGAATCTGCCAATGTTAAAACAATAGTACAGTACAATACAGTCTCCAGCAACATATATTCCCTCTAGAGGATAACATATAATTCAATTAAAATGCACATTGCCACCCTGAGATCTATCACTCATACATTTAGATGAGGAAGGAAAGAAAAGGGAAAAAAGGACAAACAGGACAAATGGGAAGGAAAAAGAGACAGTGAAGGGTAAGAGGAGGCCCGATCCATTGCTGTCCTCAACCATAGGCCTGCCAGAACAGTTCCATATTACAGGGTCTTTGGAATTGTAATAGATCCTACAGGGCTTAGATCTCGGTTGACAGAGGATTCCATCAGGTTGAAGCCTGGCTGGCCAAGGACAGATGAACAGTCTTTAGACCAGGATCACCATTAGGTTGTCATTCGCCAAGTGTAAGGCCCTTTGGGGGAAATACTAGGGAAGGCCATCTCCACTAAATCTATAGTGGGAACATTTGTTCCCATGGTTGGATTCTTATAGGTGTTGCACCTTTGCTCCATTATAACCTATGGGACTATAGCGTATGTTTCCAGTGGAAGATGGGGCATTCTCTTTTGTGGTGTATAAAAGTGGACCAAACTTCATCAAACCTTGGGGTTCTTCTAAGAAGAATCACCCCCAAATACCCCCAAATGAGGCCTGTACCTTGAAAAACACCCCCCAGGAACCTCCAAATTTTTCCATAGGCTATAATAAAGTCAAATGCATATTTTAAGTGAAAGATTTCAACCTAGAAACATGAAAAGGAAATTGAGACTCAAATTCTGCAACTAGGCAGTCCTCGCTGATGAACAACCAGATACACTTATCCAACTTGGGGGATGGTGGAGAAAGGTCAATTATTTACAATGGATGTACAGTGGAGCATGTGGAAAGAATGATACTCACTTTGAACCAGAGTGGGATTGTATATCACATTGCCAAATCTTTAGTAGCCCAGTGTGTAAGATAATCCATTGTCTGTGGGTGGGTGGCAGGACCTCCCTGGGAGACACCAGACCAGCGACCACTCCCTGATTTACCAGCTGCCAGGCTTCTCTAGGAGCAGCAGGATGAGCCTCAGATGGTCAGCCTAGGCCAGGGGTAGGGAACCTGCGGCTCTCCAGATGTTCAGGAACTACAATTCCCATCAGCCTCTGTCAGCATGGCCAATTGGCCATGCTGGTGAAACTGATAAGAATCCCTATCCTGGAGATAACTAACTCCAAGAAGAAATGGCTGGGAACAGGTCACCCAGTTGCACCACAGTGGTGATGGCAGCGGGTAGGCTGACAGAGGACACCTGGAGGCCCCGCCCCTTCAGTGAAGAGGGCGATGGGGGCCAGCCGAGACTGGCTGGCCATGCTCGGCTGCAGTGCCAGAGGCTGCACCCAATTTGCGCAGGGCCAGGGAGGGGGTGGGACAGTCAAGGAAGGAAGGGGATAAAAGGAGAAACAGAAGAGGAACTGGTGGAGGAAGGAGAGAAGAGGGAAGAAAGAGACAGGAGGGAGAGCATGGGAAGGGGAGAGAAGAGGGAAATAAAGAGAAGGAAGATGGCTGACCAGGCCAGGAGCAGGAAGGGGGACCCCCTGCAGAGCTTAGGGTCAGGTGACTGAGTGGAAGAGGGGGTGAGGAAGTCCCATGTATAGGGACAGCCCCTCTTCAGGACAGCCCTGTGGCTACAGAGGCTACAGAACTTAACCCACCCTGCAAACCCCCAGGGTGAGGATGGGCATAAGACCTCTTATGAAGGGAAAGGTGGGATGGATCTGGCCTTAGCTGCAAGTCCTGCTCACACCCATATAGATGGTGATGAGTTTTAATGGATATAAAGAAAATAATTATTCAATTTCTTACACTAGATCAGTGGTTCCCAATTTTTTTTTCTTCTGTCACCCCCTTTGCTCCCAGGCCACATACCTAGTTCCCCCCACACACATAAAAACACACACCTCTTCCTTGATATTAGGTCTCTTGCAAATTCAAAACACAATGGGGCTCTTTGCCTTGGCTCTCCAAGGCTACACAATGAGGACAATGCTGTTGCTTTTCCTTTAAAAAAAACTTTGCCTTGCAAAACAGCAGCAATAGGGCTCTTTGCCTTGGCTCTCTATACATACTCCCCAGTCTGCTCTGGGCCACACAGCCCAGCCCTTAAAAATACATCTTGCATTGCAAAGCAGTCAACCAGCAAGCCCACCCTGATCCTGCATCTGCTGTCAGCTTGCCCGCCCCGTCCCTCAGCCACACACATGTACACTGGACCACGTGTTCCCCTCAGGTAACAAAGTGAGGAGAGTGACTTTTTCTTTAAAGAAAGCTTGCATTGCAAATCAGTGGTGCTGGGGCTCTTTGGTTTGGCTCCCGCAGTGAGAAGAATCCTGCTGTCTTTCCTTTTTTTAAAAAAAAACCCAAACATCTTGCTTTGCAAAGCAGTGGCAATGGAGCTCTTTGCCTCCCCCCCCCCCCCGGGCTACAGAGCAAGGGGAGTCTTGGTGCTTTTCTTTTAAAACTCACCAATCACCACATGGAAAGGATGGAAGAACAAGACCTTTTCCTCACCAGCTTGCCCAGGAATCTCTGTGCTGCTCCCCTATCACTCCAACTTTCATCACTATCCCCTGTGATGTTTCCACCACCCTCAGGAGATAGTACCACTCATTTTGAGAATCCCTACACAAGATGAACTGAATTGTCCAATATAAGAACCGTCCTTGTACTATTTAAATCAGCTTTCTATATAATGTCAATTGTCATTTTAAATTTGTTACTATGAATATTCTTGTCAAATGACTTATTCATCAGATCAGGTAAAGCAAAGAAATATAAAGTAGACTCGAGATACTGAAAACATTTTTTAAAAGTCATTTTGCATTTGCTTGAGTAGAAAGCAGCCAACTTGTAAAATCCCTAAACTGAAAAATGAGTGATTGATTCCTATGGTCCTTGTTGCATCAATAGGGCAGTAAAATGCTGATGTTTCAGAATTCTTTCCATATATCATCCAACCATTTCTATGGAAGCAGCTTCTGGAGTGGGCTCCACATAAGATATTTTTTCCTTCTACAATCCACACAGCATTGTCTTCTGTAGGATAAAAATACTTTCCTTTATCTTATTAACATATGGGTTAAAGTATGTGTTATTCAGCTAACACTTTGTCATTTATCACATTTACAAGTTTCGTGGCTGTTGACTGCTTCTGTTTTTATGTAACATACTGAATGTTATCATTTTTTGCTTACCATTCCAACATCACTTTTACAAAATGCTGACTTCAGGAGAGTCTTTCTGGAGTGGTCATTCTAACTCACTTGCTAATGAAGGAGGTGGAGATGGATGCCATTGTGTCTGTTAGTTTGCATGCAAATGTTGCTCTCAAGTGAAAAGTGCCTTGACCTGTGAAAGGAAGATGTCCATGTTGCCTTTGCAATCTTGCTCACATGCATTCATCTCTGTTAAAGGTTCTGTTATTCTGAAGTCTCTTCTCCACATAGCTTGAAGGCCACTGAGCAAGGAATTCCCCTAATGCATCACCATTAAAGAAACACCTGTGCTAACTAGTGTGTTCCAAATTCCTGTGAAATATACAGTAGTACTGAACATCCTCAAAAATTAATCAGCTGTGCTACAGAACTAAATAGCTACATGCCAGGTTGGAACAGAAATGAATTTTTAGTACTTGCCTAAGGTTTTAAATAGGGGTTTCCCTATTTTTAAAATAAATTTCTATCTCAAATAGCAGGTTCAGTCTTCACTAAATAAGAAACAGTTCAAAGTTTCCCCTTCCATTTGCTTAGACTTTTCAGAGCATCCTGGGATTTCTGGACTTTCTTTTCTGTGATCTCTCCTCTAAACTTGGATGGGCCCTAAATACGTCATTTGACAGCACAGGGACAGGACTCAGGTTATAGGTCCATCGTCACTCAGGCCACTCCACACAGGCCAATAAACACAGGGTTAGAAAAAGATTTTGGGAGGGAACTTTGCATATATACCACTCCTAAGATGAGTCTGCCCCATATTATTTCCCCCAATCTGGTTTTATTTTTTAGATTCGTGCTATTCATGTATCTATTGAAAAATCCCAGGTTGCAGCCGCTTGCTTACAGGGGATATGGTTGAAGTCTATAAAATGATGCATGGGGTAGAACATATTGACAGAGAGAAATTTTTCTCTCTCACACACAATACTAGAACCAGGAGGCATACATTGAAAATGCTGGGGGGAAGAATTAGGACTAATAAAAGGAAACACTTCTTCACGCAATGTGTGATTGGTGTTTGGAATATGCTGCCACAGGAGGTGGTGATGGCCACTAACCTGGATAGCTTTAAAAGGGGCTTGGACAGATTTATGGAGGAGAACTCGATCTATGGCTACCAATCTTGATCCTCCTTGATCTCAGACTGCAAATGCCTTAACAGACCAGGTGCTCAGGAGCAACAGCCGCAGAAGGCCATTGCTTTCACATCCTGCATGTGAGCTCCCAAAGGCACCTGGTGGGCCACTGCGAGTAGCAGAGAGCTGGACTAGATGGACACTGTTCTGATCCAGCTGGCTTGTTCTTATGTTCTTATGAATGGCCAGGCAGGAGGCACTTTAGTCACCTCTGTTTTCCTTTTTAAAAATTTCGCTGCTTACATCTGCATAGCCATGCAGGTACAGAGCAGGTGCAGAGCCATGCAGGTCATATCATGAGGCATCAGCATGGCTGTGGGGGCACCTGAATGTGCATGGCTGCATAGCTATGCATTGGTGGGAAGTAAATTTTAAAAAGAGATGTGTTTCTATGTGAAGGCATGACAGTAAGCCAGATTGTTTCCATGAGCTGCAGTCGCAGCCTGTGTGGATGCATGTGGATGCGAAAACAGGAAAATAGGTTACTTTATCCTGACTGCAACCTGTGTGGAAAATCAGGCTGTGTGGAAAAAGCCTGATTCTGCATCATAGAAGACTTTGCCCCTTTTTATTATTTATTTATTTATTTATTTATTACATTTGTATATTATCCTTTCTGACTAAACTTGGGCTCAGGGTGGTGCACAACATTTTAAAACAATTCACTGATATATAACATTAATAACCTATTCTTCATTTAAAAACATACTAAGCACGCTAAACCACAAAAATCATGTTGGTGAACAAATTAGCCCATGTCTTCCCATCCAACTTATCTCAGTAGTTACTGGATTCTGAGTACTTTTCTCCTTCTTTTCTTTTTTCTTCTTTGATAGAAAGAACTATAGAACCGATTAAAGTAATTTATCTACTCTGGACTACATTTTGAAGAACTGAGTAGGAGCCATGAAATATCATTTCGGGTAAACTGTATTCATTTTTATGATCTTGTTTTCACTGTCTTGTCTCATTAATACATCAGATTTTATCTTAGATCACAATATCTTTACTGATATTGGCTTATTTCAACAACAATGTTTAAGTATGTTTTCCATTTAAATCTTTGCAAGAAACTATTTAAGCAGGTTTAGTGATTTAAGCAGAGACTGATGTGACATTGCCATTTTTTTGGAGTATATGGTTTGTGTCATTCTCAATGGTCGTTAATGCTCACAACTCTTCCCAATGTAATACGTGCAAATGAAAAAATATATATAGTTTTTCTGCTATATTCTAGATCATTACCTGAATGTGTTATCTAAACAAAGTCCAACAAAACTTTCCAGCATACAACCAGAAATATCCGCCTCCTCCATTCAATGTGATGATTGCCTCTGGTTTACACTCCATTTAGCTGTGTTTCTATCCTTACATATTTGCATTCTCATTCCAAATAAGACTTTATGAAGCAATACTGTTCTGACTGTTAAGCATGTTACATATTGTGTATTGCATTGGTTTTCCCACTAATTAAGCCATGTGATCACGAAAACCACACACAGAGAAAATGCTGTTTGAACTTGTATGACCTAGTTTATTTCTCTTTTCATTTTATGGAGTATGACTATAATATAGTTATTCGTGGGATTTTTTCCTCCAAATTATGACTGTACCATATTCAGTAGAGAAAAGATGAGATTTACAGGCTAAATCTAACCATCATTACCCTGTTCTTTTCTTCAGGAAACCTTTGAAATGTCAGGATGACTTTTTTTTTCCTGTCCAGTGTGCAAGTTAAATTCACTACTTCCCCCCTCCCTTAATGGTTTGTAACATATTACCTGCTGTTTATGACTGCTGTAAGTGCAGTTGGTCTTTTTTGATAGTCATAGGGACAAGTTCTTCATTATCTAATTGCCTACATCCCAATTATTTTTAATCCTAAAGATTTTCTGTTGAAAGACAGTTGGTACCTCGTAGAATCATCATTTAGTTCATTTCCTTTCTCACTTATTAGTGAAGCTTCTGTTTCTTTTTCCTGGCATATAAAATGCTTCCTTCTTAATCCTTTTGATTCATTTTACCCATATGTTCATTCTGCCTGTTTCCAACTTAAAATCTTAGGGCATCCTGCAGGCGGCTATATTTATTTGGAACAGCCTGCCCATAGTTCAGTAGTGAGCACTTGTTTGGTGTGTAGAAGGTCTCATATTTTGTATGTTCAATCCCAGGGCATTTCCATTTAGTAACAGGTGATTTGAAAGACCCCTTCCCAAGACTATGAACAGGTGCTGCCTGGAAAATAACTAGCATTGGACAAAGGTCCAACTTTGTACAAAGCAGTGTTGTGTGTGTTTTTCAACCTCACAAATGCTTAATACCTAAAATGATCAAAACTCAAACCCATTGAAAAGCTGCACACCTTCTAAAAAAAAAAGCTCATATCCTCTTAACCCCAGAATTGATTATGTAGTTTTTCACTGCTGAGATAAAACACTCAAAGGACCTGGCTTAGACAAAGCTTCCCCATACAATGTTATTTAATTTTCCCAGGTAAGGGAGGTGGTGGAATGGAATTTCCTTGGATAATGGAATGTAGTTTCCATTTCCATCCACATGGATAGCTGTGACTACATGTTATGTTCACTGCCAATGGAAATGTTGCTGCCCCAATTCTGGAAGTAAAGAGCAAGTATACTTGTAAATGGTCTGAGTGATTTCTGCACAGCAGAAATAAAACATCCTGAAGATGTTTTAATTTTTTGGCATTTTCTGTTTCCACAGTGCAGAGAAACACAAGGGTTGCCTGCCAAAATGGATCTTTTTCCCCACCTGCTGCATGGAGCTCTTGTCAGTTCAGAGTTGTGCCTGCCATTTTGTGTGCTGCAGAGATTCTCCATGCCTTCATGAAAGTGTCCTCTGCTTGCATGCAGCTCATCCACATGCAATTTCTGTGTAAATAGTAGAAAAATAGCATTTGTTTTGCCTAGCAATCCTGCTTAGCAATCCCACACATGTGTTGTTTTCCTTTTTTTGTTTTGAGGGGGATGTCTACAAAGCTGCAGCAACACAAATGTGTGCATATTGAAGCTTCCCTAATCATGTTGCCCTAGTTTCGCAGACATTCTTCTCAAAATAAAAAAAGGAAAAACAAAATGTGCAGGATTGCTAGGCAAAACAAACTTTGTCTACTTTTAACAGAGAAATAGCAAATGAATGTACTACAAGCAAATGAAACCTCTATGGGGAACCTTCAGAGAATCTCTGCTGCAGCACACAAAATGGTGGGCACATGGTAGGATTGGTCAATACCCTAGAAATTCAGTAAAATTTGGATTCGGATTTATTTGGGCATAAAATTATCTGTATGCCTGAATAAGACAAATAACATATTCATATTCAGGTATACCTGAAAAATATGGGTCCATCTGATTTTTTTTCATGTGTGTGTGGGGGTAATTTCCAGCAGAGCTGCTGATGTGAGTCTCCTGAAAGGAACCAGCCAACTTTGCTAAAGTTTGCTTGGGAGGGGCAATGCTGTGGGCATCAGGTTCACCTTCAACTGGTTGCCCATAGCATTTGCCGAGGTATTGCAAATTAGGCAATCTGGGCAAATTTCTTGGGGTGCCTGTCAGGGGTGCGTTTTTAAAGTTAGTGGCACTGAATTTTCAGGGTATCATCCAGAGGCGGTCCTGATGCTACCACCTGAGTTTGGTAAATGGTTCAGGGGGCCAAAGTTATGTATCCTCAAAGGGTTATAGACCCCCATTTCCTGTTAGCTCCCATTGAAAACAATGGGGGATGGGGCACCCCCTTTGGGGTCTATAACTTTTGCCCCCCTGAACAAAACTTCATCAAACATGGGTGGTATCATCAGGACAGTCTCCGGATGATACTCTGACATTTTGGTACTGCTAGCTTTAATACGCCACCTGCAGGCTGAAACACAAACACCACCAAAAATACCACCAAAAAAGACAAATACCTTGCATTCGGATTCGTTCATATTTGGGCAGGACATAATCGGCCGATTTTTGCCCGAATATGCCCGAATTCCCTGAGATTCGGGCTGAATCTGATATTTGTTGCACCCGAATCTCCAAGCCTACACATGAGGCAAAAATGAAAGCAAGAGGTTTGGGCAGGAGAAATGAAACATTTCCTGCCTGCTTTTGTTCACTCAGCAGGCAGGAAACATCTTCAACCCAAGGTGGGGGAAAAGATTGCTAGTTTACACATTTTCAAAAAACCTGAGCTGAGAGAAATTGAATATTTTGAAGCCTTTTTCCCTAAAACAGTTTTTATGATGTCTTAAAGACATTTTATTTCTGCTGTGTAGAATTCACTGTATGTGTAAACCTATCCAAAGTTAAATGTTGTTCCCTGGACTGACCACCCCTGACCCAAATTAAGAACCTAACCTATTTTTACATATGAAATCATTTTCCCTTTCATATCCCATTTCATTCTCTAAGATCATCCAAAGGTAAGCAACAGTAAGACCCACCATGAGCAGTCTAGACATCCAGGGAGTGTATGGCTTCCTACATGAAAATTTCAGTGCACAGAGAAGGATTTGAGAGCTGTAGGATTTTCATAAGCAATTCTTTCTTTCCCTACCTCTTTGTTACAGTGACAACCATGAATTATCATGCAATTTTTATCCTCCTCTGTCCCTCTGTCTGCAGTAATGCTCTTCCTAATTGCATGCTAACAAGCCCTGACAACTTCCCTATTCTTTTTAATGTGCATGCTCTTATCAAGCACACATTAACCAAGAATGCATGCCATGTATGGAGACTCCATTTAACATGGCTCCATCTCCCTCAAATGATATGAAGCAAAGGGATAATTTAAGTGTAGTTTCCTTCCAATTAGAGATTACTCTACTCTTGAGGTGCTGTTGTTTCTTTGCAGCAGTTTACATTAAAAAATAAGGACACTGAAAGAACAGCCACTATTACTGTTCACAGTCAGCACCTCCCTACAATCTTTCTGTCCACCACTTATATATGAATACTGAACAGTATCTAATTCTTTAGACATTTTATTGTGCAACTTTCACATATTACATCCTTGAATCAATATATTATTAGATGATGGTTTGCTTGCTTATTATGTAAGGTAAGAAAATCAATATTTTCTATTATTGGTCTATTTGATTTAAAAAGATGCTAGTTTGGCTATGCAATGTATAGCCCTCATTGACTTATTCAGCTTACTAAATATTATATATTGGAAAATATAGTACAATTCTAACACCATTTTCTAGGAGATGGGCTCTGTTGAATAAGTCTAATTAAGATTCTGAGTAGTCCTGCTTCAGATTGTTCTCTAAGGTTACAGCTTTAGACATATTAAGAGCCAGCATGATATAGTTGTTAGAGTGTTGGGCTGGAATCTGGGAGATCCAGGTGCAAATCCCAACTCTGTCATGGAACTTTGCTGGGTGACCTTGGGCCAGTCACATATTTTCAGCCTAGCCTAATTCTCAGGGTTGTTGTGAGGATACAATGGAGGAGAAGAAACTATGGTAAGCTGTTTTGGTTCCCCACTGGAGAGAAAGGTAGAATATAAAATAAACTTAAGAAAATATAATTTAGTATTATTTGTAAATATTCATAGAATCAGGCTATCATTTACAGATGTTAAGTATGAGTAATGTATTCAGCAATGTAGTCTGACTTTCACAATGTTTAAAAGTATTTGAATCACTTTTTTTCCAATTATAACATATACCAGTTAAATAGATAGAAAACTAAGCTTGGTTGCCTAGCTGAGACAAATAATGTGAAATGTCAGAAGATTATTATTTCTCTTTCTGGTAGATTCCGCATGGGCCAAAAACATTGCAGCACAAATGGGGTAAATGACACTGGCGTGGCCCCAATCCGTGGCTCCCAATCCGTGGTCAGCAAGCTCCTTGTCAGGGCTGTGAGGCTTCACATGGTGATGCCTTGCGAGCTTTTTTTAAACTATTGCAGCTGCACAGCTACGTAGCCACACAGAACTGACCCAACGCAGGTAACACGGGTGCCCGGCATAATGAATGGCTGGCCTCCTTGAGGATGGGGTCATTGGCCACATCTGGCAGGAGTTGCCCCAGCAGCCAATCAACACTGCTCAGTCCCTCCATGGCCCTCCCCTGAACCAGGGCGCTGTCAGCGACTGTGCTGTGTGATGCTCAAACAGCAGCTACAGCCATGGAGCCAGGAGAGGAGTTGGAAGCAGCAACCAGTGCAACCAAATGTGGGTAACCAGTGCCGGATCACATGAGAGCCCCTCCATGTGCAGGGGTTGCTGCTGCTGTCACCCCCATCCAAGCCAGCCACAAGGGCAGGCAGCCGCACCAGCGCGCAATACAGCGCTGGTTCTCCTGGCATGAACCCCTCAGACACCTCGGTACTGGGTGTACCCTATGAGCACGGAGTGGTGGGAAAAGTTTGTCCTGCAAGTCTGGGACATTGAGCATTGGATGGGCAACTTCAGGATGTCGAGGAGCACGTTCATGCATCTCGCACAGATCCTCTGCTCATGCCTGGAGTGACATGACACTAATATGAGGCGTGCCATCTCGGCTGAGAAGCAGGTAACCATAGCCCCTCTGGTACCTGGCATGTGCCAACAGCTAAAGAGAAGTGGGAGAGCAGTTCAATGTTGGCCTGGCCATATATACATATATAGTTAAAATGAGGCTATTGTGCTTTGGTATGTGAAGAAAAGAGTCACTGGAAAGTTCTATTTTCTTGTGGTAAAATGAAGTTCATATATTCTATTAATTTTCCCTTCAAATATTAACTTTTGGGATCTCTCCCTTTTTTCCTCTCACATAATGTATATGGACTCTGTAGCTAAATTTATCTTGCCACATTTGGAAGCCTTTTGGGGAAGAAGAATCTATTTCTTTTCACTGTTATTTTTCCCTTTAGGTATCACCATCCTTTATAAATGATAATGTTTTCTAGAATCTGCATAGGGCATCTGAGACTTTTAGAAATGTAATCAGTCAAAAGGCGCCCGTAATCTTCAAATGTGCACTGGTAGAGCTACAATATTTTCAGTAACACCAAATCATAGCCTCTATTTATTTGACCAACAGAATGTGGCTAGCTTCAAGTTATCTGCTTTGTACACTGTAAGCACATATTTATGTGGATTTCTGCAAAGAGAAGATTGCTTTGCAGTATTATTGCTTTTTTTGTACAAACTGACAATGAATATAATGATTTTAAGTGCCATCAGGGATGTTTAATTTTACAATTATTGTTCATTATCATGTGCTTAACAAAAAGATAATTATCAAGATATACTTTTTTCTGCCATTGAAATAGATGGCTCACTAACAAATTTACATATAAATGACTAAATGAAAAGCATGCTTGTCTTATATTTCTAGTGAGATATTTGGAGTCAGGAGCTTGAGTCATTTTCATAGCTTGCTGTAAATTCATTGAGGTTCCAAAGAGTAACCTTTGTGTGGTTTAATATCCATAGGGAGAATTCCAATTACATAATAAGGTAGCTTTAAAGCATAATCTGTTTTGGAAAACACTTGACAGGCTAGAATAATTGCTGGAAGCATTAATTGATAATGGCTATAATCAAGAATTCTAATCTTGAGATACATATATCAATGATATAAGTAATCCAAATATAAGCAGAAATGTCATTTCTATTGCTCTGAGCATAAGCTTGTTGCTTATGATCTCCTCACAACATATATATTGAATCAATTCTATTGAACACTGAATCATTAATATTTGTTCCAAACAGTTTATCTGAAGTGATATAACATGATTATTTCTTTGTCCAGGTGTCCCTAAACTCAAGGATCATTATGTCAGCAAAATACATTACGTGGCCTCAATGTTCTGCATGTTCCTGCAAAAGTAAAATATTTGTTTCTGAAATATGAAATACTAAAGCAAAGATTTTATCAAAATGTTAGTTTCTCAATAAGTTAATACACATCTTTTATTGCCTGTCAGCATATTCCTTTGTCACCCAAAGGACCAGTACTGCTCAGAGTCTCCACACAGAGAATAAACACCCAAGACTGTTTTGTGTCTCTGTGTTGTGTGTCTGTGGGGTAAAATTTTGGCCATAGCCAAACCATTTATTGTCAAAGGATGGAAAGAAGTGTGAGGCCACCATGCTACCCAACCCTACTTCCAGGTCATTTATGAATAGGTTAAAGAGCACTGGTCCCAAAACGGATCCTTGGAGGACATCACTCCCTACATCTCTTGATTGTGAGAACTTCCCATTTATACCCACCCTTTGCTTCCTGATACCAAATTATGTAGGGTGGAGAAAACTGCAAAGGATTGCAAAGGATTGTGGTGGAAGGCTTGGCAGAGGGAGGCTTGCTCCCAAGCTTCTTAGAGGCATCCAGCAGCGGCTTGGAGGGGCAACCAGCTGCCATGTGGCTCTGACCCCCACAGAAAAAACAAAGTCCCAAGTGTTACCTTTGATCCGAGACTGATTCAATGGGGCCTGGAGGACGTCTCATGGGCTGCCTTTTTGGCATGGGGAGTAGACCACTGCTCAACTGTGGCACGGCCATCCAGCGCTTTGAAATTCTGCATACGTGTTGCTACATCCCTGGCAATATCTATCCATTCCTGGAGATTGCGGGGAGTCACGTTCAACATCATCCATTCACGAATTTCAGGATTAAGCGCCACCTGAAACTGCTCCACCAACATACGGTCCAGCCAGTCATGAATCCTGCTGGCCAACACCCGGAATTGGCTGGAGAAATCAGAGAAAGACTTGTTGCCCTGCCACAACAAATGAATATCATGAGCCGCTTGATCGTGAAGATGGGGATCCTCAAAGTGGTGACAGAGGGCCTCCATTAGATTACACAAAGAATCCAATTCATCAGTTTCACGAGAGTGGAGATTTTTATTTATTTATTTATTATTTATTTCTTCAATTTATATACCGCCCGATCCCCAAAGGGGATCCACAGACTATTCAGCTGCAGGACCATCAAAAACAGAGCCCACATCACAAACACATTCCCTTTTGGAACGGTAGGAATCATGATAGTCCACCATGTGGGCATCAATCTGGAGCAGAAAATAAGCAGCTTGGCTGGGTTGCCGTCAAAGCGGGCAGGCAGCTTGGGCCAAGAGAAACCAGATGGATGGTGCATTGGAACAGCCGTCCCCATGTTGCAGTGGTCCAGGAAAGAATGTGGGGGACCCAGTGGACCACCGGCCGGCGCTAGTCACAACTCCGACAGAGACCAACCCGGTAGATGCTGGAGGTCCACCATCCTATGCTCAGCAGCCACCACACGTTGATGTAGCAATGTCTGTTCATGTTGATATTCTTCCCAAGCTCACAGGTACTGATTATCCTTTTCCGCTTGTTCATTCAGAAGCTCGAGGTTCCTGGTCACCTGGCCTTGGGGCGCCCCAGAGGCAGTCGAATCTAGAGTGGACCAATGAGGGGGTGAGATGATCCACTTGGACTGCTCCTGTCCCTCTGTGGCATCCTATTGCTGTGGGCCCATGTCACAGGACTCCCTGTCATCCATCTCAGTCTGTCTAGGGGTCGCTGAGTTAGATCCATAGGCCCGTCATTCTGTCTCGAGTTCTAACTCAGCGTGGAACATTCTAATTTGTATCTCATGCAGTTGATCCTGCAACTGATGAATAGTAGTGGCCTGGTCGTCTAGTGTTTGGGTCGGGCTCCAAACAGCAGAAAGTGCCAAAGATCTGCCATTTCCTTGAAATGACGATTAATGGAGCGCTCTGCCTCACTGATAGTCCCTGAGGTAATGAACTTGGACCCCACAGTAGATAGGTTGAATTTCAATGCTAACCAGCGAGCACTAGTCAGTTTATAATCCGGCAGCCCATGGTCTACAGTAGTGACATTCTGGTAGACCACTCTGTCCATAGCAGCCCCCCCCCCGACGGTCGTTGTGAAAATCCACAAAACTTGGCAGAGGTTTGTAATCCACAAGTGGCTGTTCAGCCATGGGTCCAGATGCTCCTGTAAGTACAGGAGCTTAAGACAAAATGGAGGGCTTAGTCCACCAAGGAAACACTTCAGCAGACTCCCCCATTTGCACAGTCCAGGGGTCCCAAAAGAGGGGCTGAGTATGCTAAGCAGCAGCCCCCATATCTTCATCCTTTGAAGGTTTCAATTCAGGCATTTCCTCTGAGTCACTGCCCCCTCAACAATCCTGCCAGTTGTCATGCACTACCTTGCAAACCTGAATAGTATTCCTTTGATTAATAAGAATATCATAGCTGAGCACAGAAATTACCACTGTTTTGCTATTTTGTTCAACGTAGTAGTTCCTGTGTGAAATTACTAATGTATGTATTTTTCCATAGCTGTAGTACCATGACTTGTAGGTGACCATTTGTCTGCTTTTGTTAAACATTTTTTTTTCCTTTGCAAAGCCCCCTCCACTTTTTTTTGTCTCTGGCTTACATCAGGAGCTCTGGATGAGATATACACTGAAAAAGTTTTAACTAAATTCCATATAGAAATATTGTCTCTAACTCTTTTTTAAATGAAGTTTGATTAGCTCCCATTCCTTGAGGAAAGCTTGAAAGTTATGGCCTTTTTTTCATGCAACAGTTTTTTTTCTTTGTTAGCACCATTCAGATTACTGACCTGGGCCAACTATTCTTCTTTCGCAGTTCCATTTTGTTGCCCCTGACTAATTTTAAGGGACCTTTGCTTTTAATGTCAATTCTGAAAAAAGACTCAGGTCTCTCTGAAGGTTACAAAAACTATTTTCTAGTGTCATGTTACGACTGTTATATTTTCTTTATTTCTTTCACTATTTAGGTTGCAAACCACTACAATTTATTTAGCATTTTACTATTACTGCCCTTGAAAATGACCTCCACTGCTGGCTAATTATAAAATTGACTGGTGGTACATGTTTTGAGAAAGAATTTTATTTCAGAGGAACTGTAAACAAAAATCACAGCCTATTCCCAGCTCCCACAACACATTCACAAATCTATCTTGATTTTAGAAAGGAATTATTCAGCATAAAATTATCAAAACTGATTGAAGATATGTATATTTTGGAGAAGATTTTAGTTATCCTCTTAAAAGCATCCATATTTTTGAGAACTAATGAAATTGAATATTCTCACTTTAGGCTTCAGCTGGTCTTCCAAGAGTCAGGAGTTCTCCCGAAGGTGGTCATTGAATAGGATCTGGGATTCAGGAGATAACAGAGTCTAGAGTCAACTGTAATAGACACGGTTGTGATTTTACTGACTGAATGATGCCACAAGGTTGGGTTTTTTTCCAGGCCCCTGTTTAAGTAGGTTGGGGTGTAATTGAGTCCAGCTGTATTACCAAAAGGTACTAGAATTCCTGAGTTGGCTTTCCATAGTAGGTGTCATGAGCCAGCCCCTGGGTACTTACCTAGATACAGAGGACTCTGAGGAAGAACCTGCTGACACAGTTTAGCCAGTGCTGACTGCTCCCGAGGAAGACCAGGGAGCAGAACCAACTCCCAGCCCTTTTCTAAGTCTGATGACATGAAGGTGGAGTAGTGTGCAGATCCTATTAGGGAACCCAGTAATGAGCCAGTTGTGCCCAGAAGGCGGAAGCAGAGGTAGTTGCTGCAGAAGCAAAGGAGAAGTGCTCGTCTGGCAGCAAGATATGGGAAAATAGAAGTACCAACATCTGATGAGGATTAATTCCTTGCACAATCCCAATCCCTGGGGCAAGGCTCTCTATATAAGCCTTGCTGTGAGCCTGCTTCGGTCTGAGTGCAACAAGTGTGTTTCCTGTTGCTTCTGTGTGCCTGGTCCACTGCTGATCTCCAGCCTGTTGCTTGATCTCCTGTGCTACTACCTGTAGGCCAAAATGTGAAAAAAACACCAAATGGTAGAGTAATCTTCTTGGCTGATGCCCAAAAGAACATCTGCTTAAAAATGGTATCTTAAAGCAGAATTGTAATGCCCCAATGCTAGAACAATGCTAGAAAGTGAGTGTCCATAATGTGAAATTTTGATCTGGGCACACATTAATAAAATTAATAGTTATGGTATGTTGAAATGTTTTTCTCTTTGGATTTTATATGCTTTTATTTATATTATACAAATTTATATTATATATATGCTTTTATTTATATATACAAAAAAAATGAGACGGCCCCGAATTTTTTTGGTTATTCAAACATGTTATTTATCTCATTCGGGCATGCAGATAATTTTATGCCCAAATAAATCTAAATCCGATTTTTACCGAATTTCTAGGGTATTGACCAAGCCTAGTCCTGGCTAAAGGGAACTCGATCCCAGGCAGGAACTCAAACCAATATTTTCAGGGCTTCTTGGAATGTCTTCACACCATCATTATTTCCACTCACATGATGGTGGGTTTTCCAGTGGTGGTTGTTTTGCTCCCTTTGTTCCCTCTCTACGTATGTTCTCCATTTCAGCAATGCCAGGGGCCAGTTAGATGTCTATGTTTGTCTGTCATGGCAGCATCAGTGGCAGACCATTCCATGATTGCTGGCTTGCAGTGGGGTGACTAAGTGCTCTGGAACACTTACTAAGCTCTCAACACCTTGTTGCAGTATTTCTATCATATTTTTCCCATTTGCAATGTTCTAGCATTGGGGCATTACAATTCTGCATTAAGATACCATTTTAAGCAGATGTTCTTTTGGGCATCAGCCAAGAAGATTACTCTATCATTCTTATTTAGATATGAAGTACTAAATGACAAATTCATTAAATTGATTTTTCACACAACAAATGACTTATCTCTGAATCCTATGGAAACTAGTCAAAACAAAGTGTACATTTGAGTATGAAAAGGGTTTGCTACATATAGCAGTGGAAGCTATTATGGCTATTAGCCATTGCTGGGTGATGCCATTTTGCTCTAAACCTTTTCTTCAAACTGAGTAAATAACAGAATCCAGTAAACCATTTATAATTACCCAGTTGTTTCCTAGCTATGTCCTTCAAAGTATCCTATAAAAACCACTATCAAACACAGCTTACTCAAGTATACAAGATATTGGTCTGACCCCCAAAAGACAACCTTTAAAAGCCAGAAATCTGTCATTCACACACTGAAAGTGAGTGTCCATAATGTGTAATTTTGATCTGGGCACACATTAATAAAATTAATAGTTATGGTATGTTGAAATGTTTTTCTCCTTGGATTTTATATGCTTTTATTTATATTAAAGAAAGGTAGTGTTGCCTTTATTGTATTCTAGGTATATTGCATGATAGTTATCACTACAGTGCCAGTTATATACTATAATTAAAATAATGATGCTGACTTCAAGTTGGTACTATTCCAGCTGTTTGGCCACCACTTGCACTACATGATATCACTGCAGGTGTTCTACAGATAACCATTCTGTCAGGAATGCCTCTGTGTGTGTGCGTGTGTGTGTGTGTGTGTGTGTCACTCACACTCTCTCGCTCTTTCTGATAAGAGATGCCCAGCACATAATGAATATCTTGAACTGATCCCCACACCATGGATTATAGGGAAATACGTCTACTTTTGCAATATTACTGTAGTGGTGCAGGGATTAGAGAAGAAAAGACGAAAATACCAAAAGGTGAAACTGTTGGTCTGCTACTAAGCTGTTGCTTTATAGGTCCATTTTTCACTTGGATGATCTGCTTGAATGGATCTCACCATTCAAACCACTGACATTCAACCCGTTTTTCAAATATCCTCTCAAATGTTCTTTATTGAAACAAGTGGTATTTGTGACAAACAGACTCTCTTAGGATTTCAGTTTTCATAAATCAGCCTGCTTTTAAAAGTGACATTCCCATTCATCTTCATTTATTTTATTTCTTTATATGCTTCATTTTCTATAGAGATATGCATATTGTATGTTTCCATGCTGAGTCTTAAATAGCTTACATGCTGCTTGTTTTAATTTCATTTCTTTATAAGCACAAATAAGGGGAGTATGCAAATGGAGAGGAATCAAAATAATAAATATAAAGCTGAAATTATTATTGCATGTACTATAGATTTTGCAGATAATTAATCACGATAGTGTTCTACTGTTTTTTTACTAAGCAAAGTTTTAAAAAGACCAGAAAACCTCACTGCAAAAAAAATACTTTATCTTCAGTCAGATAATGTTACTGAAGTGACTTATGCAATAAAATCACTAGATGTATGATAGTAAGGGTCCAATCCATGGAGGTGGTGCAAAGGCACTCCAATGCCAGTTCCCTGTACACTGGTGAAAAGGGTAAATATGCCATTGGGAGGAGCAAATACACTGGCAGCAGGGTGCCACATGGCTCTGTGATGCTCGAATACACCAGCAGTTCTCCCCCTCTGCAGCCCTCTGGTGCCTACAGAGGTATCCCAGGGGTGTTCCTAGGAGCAGTCCTGACTTTAGCTGACTTCCAGAGGGCTTTCAGCATGGAAAGACATCTGCTTCTGCAGGCAATTTATGCCATTAAAAGAAAAGGTTACACCACTGAAATCATCAATGAATTGTCTGGTTTGGGACTTTCTCTATTTTTGTGTTTTCCCTGCAGCTTCTCCTGAATCCTCTTTGGAAGCAGGCCCACAATTTGAGGCGGTGCCATCCCTAGCCATCTTGAAACTGCCCCTGATTGATTGCACTGTCCTTGTCCAAAAATTGAATTGATTTATGGAGTATTATTATCAGTGCAAGCTATGGTGAAAAAAATTGGTGTGAATCATTCTATCATTAGCATTTAGAAAAACTAAAGGTAGTTTTTCCTATTATTGGAATAAACTGGCAGTGAACAGTTAGCTACATTTAAATAAAACTGGATAAAAACTGTTGCAAATTCTGAAGTTGAAATATCTTGTTCGATATAGGGTTACAATGACAAGTTCCAAAGCATCCAGCCTTTTGACTAAATCTATGCAATTTACAGCTTTTTCTGTTAAAGACAAATGGCATCTAGAAATTATGCAGAAGAAAAGTAGGTTTTATAAGTATTAAATCTGGCCCAGTTTTAAGACATATTTGGGTTTTTGTAGCACCTCATATGATAAAGAGGAAAGATAAATGTGATATGAGAAAGAGGAAAGATCCTCTGAAGATGCCAGCCACAGATGCAGGTGAAATGTCAGGAGAAAATGCTACTGGAACAAGGCCATACAGCCTGGAAACCACACAACACCCCAGTAAAGACAAATCTTTGCTGCATCAGGATCAACAATAAAAGGATAAATGCTCATATGACAGAATTCGGCAATATCAAAATGCAGCTGTGGATTAACGTTATTTAGATAAGAAATGGTGAAAGTGTATTCTCCCAGATTACAGAAAATGACAAAAGTGGATTTTTCACAGAATATTTATAACACACTGCAATCATTATAAATTAATTTATTTTCCAAGGGAAAACAAGTTCATTTATAATTATTGCAACTGGTTATAAATATGTTCTGTGGAATCCACTAGAGTGTCTTACAGCCCAATCAGGGGGGAGCGGGAGCGTGTCCTGGAAGAGGCACAGGTCCACACTAATGTGTTTGCCCACCCTATTATAGTGAGTGGCTCTGGTGGGGAGGACAAATAAGGCAGCAGATGGTACCTCACAGCTCTGCTGTGCCCGACCCAGAAGACTCTGCCTCCCCAAGATCTGCCCAGCATAACAGAGGATTTTGGAATAACTGAGGGCTACATGGGGGTGGATCCAACTTCAGTCAGCTTCTACTGAGCTTTCAGCCCTGGAATGCTCCTCCCTAGCCACAGAGTTAAGCCATGGGAAACTGTGGAGTAAACCTGTTTGCTCTATGAGACTATTTTTATTTATTTATTTTATATTTTTAGGCCGCCCATTCCCGGAAAGGGCTCAGGGCGGTGTACAATACATATCCTTATAGAAAATATATATATTACAATATAAGTAAGGATATAGTTAAAACAATAAAAGCATCAAAGCAACAATATACAGTAATAAATCCAACAAGATGGCAACTTCTGTACATGGACCTACGGGGGGCTCGATATAACTGGTAGTTCAGCTATATTGGCTGGCTAGATGGAAAAAGCCTGGTGGAACAGCTTGGTCTTACAGGGCCTGCAGAACTCATTCAGGAACTCAAGGGGAGCTTGTTCCACCAGGTCGGGACCAGGACTGAGAAAACCCTGGCCCTCATTGAAGCCAGCCGGGTGTCCTTCGGCCCGGGGATTCTCAGAAGGTTCAAATAAGCAAAAGCATATTAGATTATGCATTAGCTTGGCTGACTTCATCCTCTGATGCAAAATAGTGCTTTACAAGAACTCTAACATAATATACATAATTTCATATAATCCATTCAGGAGGGGGAAAATCCTGCTGAAATTATTTTGAGATTTAACATTTCCAGAGTATAAGTTTTCGAGAGTCAAAGTTTATTTTGTCAGATACAATGAAGAACATGTTGGTCTATAAAGTGCTACTGGATTTGAACCTTACTTAACAAGTGCCTTTCTTTCAGAAAAAAATTTGGGTCTGCCTGTACAAAAGGTTTGCCCTGAATGGGCTTTATTTGCCTAATGTTATTCACTCAGTCACCTACATGACCCAAATGAAGAAACATTGTCTTCACTTTGTTTTTCCTCAATGCCATAAGTATATAGCAAACACTGGCGCTTTCTGGAGAGCACAAATAGAACATCTTGCAGATATTTTTAAAAAACTTGTTTTGGCTTTTTTGTCTGCACTGTATAAAAAAAAGAAGTATTGCCAGGAAAACAGGATTTTTTCCTGCCCACCCCCCAGCCCTGGTAACCTTCACTAGCTGATTCAAGCTTGTCAGTTTCATTTTGTTGTGCTTGCTACTTTGCTGAAGGTTTCCCACCAAGGTTTCCTCTGCTAGCAGCTCATCCATGCACAATTTCACTGTAAAAAGTAGTGAAATTTCAGCCACGTAGTGGCTTTCAGAGTGGTCCAGAATACGTCAGACTACACAGAGAAGCAATTGAAATCCATAAGCACATGGACAATTTTAACAGGAAGGAAGAAACTCTGAAAATGAACAGAACTTGGCTGCCAGTGTTGAAAAATACTAGGGTCAAGACTGTGTCAAACCAGCTCCACACAAACACAGGATGACCATAGACAAAAGAAACAAAGGCCAGGATACTTCTATTCAGATGCTCCCACCAATGACCTTGCTTTATCATCTACAGGGTTACTCCCAGGCTATAGTCTTCTATTTGTTACTCATACTTCTATTCAGATGCCCTCAACTATTGACCTGGTTGCCGCCTTTGTTACTCACAGACAAGGTTTCCCCCCCCACCCTGGACACTCCCCACACACCCTGGACAGATATATACTCCACTTGCTTTTCCAACATCAGATCCTCTGAAGATGCCAGCCACAGATGCAGGCGAAACGTCAGGAGAGAATGCTGCTAGAACACGGCCATACAGCCCGGAAACCACACAGCACCCAAGTGATTCCAGCCGTGAAAGCCTTCGACAATATAGTATATGGGCTGTAATAGCCGTTAGGAAACTCCTGCCGATAGTTAGTCCTGGCAGGTTTAGTCCCAAATATTCAGCAAGAGAAATGTGTCTCCTGGAACACGGTCTGCTTGGCTCTCTCACTGCAGCCTCTCCCAGGTCAGGAGAACTCCCGCTCAAATCCACTGGGCGAAGCTCCAGCCGGATTCCGGGTTAAGCCAAGGGATGGGGGGGGGGGAAATCTCTGCCACCGATCCCAACCCCCAACCCCGTTGAAATGGTCCCGAGGTTTCCTCCTTTGCACCTCCTCTCTGGATCGCGGGACTCTTGGCACTTGGTCACAAAGCTGCCAGCTCACTCCACCGAAGGTCGTGAAGAGCCAGGCTCCAGCTCAGTTATCTGGGAATAGGGAGAAGGGCCACTGCCACTGACCCTAGCTCCTTTTCCTCCAGAACACCCTGAGCTGATTGTATTTTGGGGGTAAAGGAAGGGGTTTCTGCCACCAGCCCCAGTCCTATCCCAGCCAGGGTGTTCTAGGTTATTCTGTCTCCTCTTTAGACCACTCCGTTCTCTCTCGGCTGCACCCGCTGAAGCTACGGCTCTCCACAGTGTTGCAGCTTGCCAAGGCTGCCCAAAGGAAGCCAGTGCGGCGGGGATGCCCCCCACAAGGTGATGCCCTGAGCAGCTGCCCACCTTGCCCAATGGGCATTATGCCAGTGATGTGAGGTGTTTTATGCTTTTCTACCCAGCCTCAGGAACTCCAGAAAGGTGAAAGGCACCAATGAGAACTGATGTAGTATCAACAAACAAAAGTAAGATTTATTGGAAAAACCAGATGGGATGAGAAGGTAGTTAAGTGAATGGAAATCAGATAAGAATTAATTATACACAAACATCAGTTTTGGCACAGGCACAGGTCTTAATCAAGCTGTATAAGTTTTTTCAATTGCTTAGATGTTATGAGGAGTGCCTTACTTTAAATTGGATTAGGTGTTACTGCCTAAGGGATTCACAATGACTTTGGGTTTCACACAGTACATATATAGCCTTGACACTGTTAGCTACCCATTTCATATAAATCTCTCTCATGAGATAACTTCAGCAGACCATTAATATGCCAGACTGGGAATCTACTTATGTGTATAATTCCATTCTAACTGGTTTAGGAATTCTTCTTCTACACCCGGAATATATATTATTTTCCATTTTATTTATAGTCACCTGTGGAAAGTCTCACTACTATTCCACCTTCAGCTTTGACCACTAAATAAAACTCCCAGTTTTCTTGTCAGAGTATTTTCTGCTTTCAACACATGCTGACACTCTCTGACTGAAATTCCCTCAAAGTAGATATTTAACACAAGCAGGAAACTTGATGTTAACTCATAAGAATACTAATCCAAAAGCTTCAAAACTTTTTCTCTCAGAGAGATATATCCTCCCTCTCTCAGTAAGCTGGTTGCTCCACCAATCAGAGTGCCAGTCAGTTTACCCAATCAGTGTACTTTCCCATTCCTAGGAAGTTTTTTCTCACTCTGTTGTGATAATACCTTGCTCCACTGACTGACTTGCAGTTTTAGTCCTCTGTTTTACTGTGCTGTCTGCCATATCTGGATTGTCAAAACAGAAAATAGCAGAAGAGTGTATAAAAGCTAGAACTCAGAAGTGACATTATCAGTGTGTTAGAGGAAGATGGCTACCCATACCTGTCTTCATGACTAGACTAGGTGAGATCTTTACTCTTCACCTTTCATACTTAGGATTTAAGTAGCATATCCTTACTCTTCCAATCATTTCCATAGTCCTGTTTACAATTTCTTGTTCATTAATTCAGTTTCTATTAGGAATGGTCTTCAAAGTTATTGCTTTGCTTTAATTATTACTGAAAGCATGGAGCAGGACCAGAATTTATAAAGGTTCTCTCACACAGTAGCTGAAAAACTGCCAGCAAACTGCTGTAGGGCAGAGCACAGGAATGTATGAACATCTAAATCCAGATTGAAATGTTTGAAATCAAACACAATAAATGACACCAAAATGAACCATAACACAAACACTGTTTGAATTAAGTGCCAAGTAAGGTCTAGAATACTGAAGGGGCATAACTGCCTGAATTAGATTAACTGTTGCAGTTTTGGGCAGCTAGAGAGAGACGACATACCAGTATTTGAGGTGTTAATAACTCCTATGTTATAAAGAACCAAGACAAAGGCTGGTTAACCATGCAGCTATTTGATCTATTACAAAGGTGATCAGGTACAGCAAAAAACAACAACAATCCCAATCATTCCACTAATAGAAACAGACTAAATTCTATTCATGTCTCTGGTAAGGGCATGAAATAGATGAAAAGCCTTAGAAAAGGTCATGAGCATGAGCAAAGAATGAAGCACAAGAGCTTTTCTATGGGGGTGAGAATTTAGATGAACAAAAAAGGAAAAGGGCAGGTGGCAGGTTAGGGAGGACAATAAATTGTATATGGAATATGAGTGAAAATTGGGAGTCTGATTGAAAAGGTGCAATACACAAACTATGCTCCATGGTCATTTTAGGTTTTTTTTTTTAAAAAAAAAATCTTGAACCAAATTCAGGCAAGTACTGAGGGAGTCATAAAAAGCATTCTTTTTTTTTTCACTCTAAGCCAATGTATTGTTTTGAGCGTGTAAAACTGTGTTTTCTGTATTTATCTAAATAGGAATGTGTTCCAGAGCAGCTTCTCTGGATCAAGGTTTTTTTTCCTATTACAGTCAGAGGAAGACTGTAAACTGTAGGCTTAGATTATATTTTGTAATATCAATGTATTTACAATATAGCAAATTGTGCTAGTTCCCAATATCCCAAAAAGTTGTCCTTGTCCTTCAGAAACATGTTAGCAGCTTTTCTTAGCCAGTTCCAAATTCACAAACTTTCTTTCAAACCCCTAGCCTGCAGATAGGAGTGACTTCAAATACTTTCCACAATAGATCTACATGGCAGAAAGATGAGAGGCCTCAAAATCATGGGCAGTTACATGCAAGACACTTTAACGACTATTTGATGAAAAGTCCAAGAGAACTCAAAAGCTTGCACACTATTGTGTGATTTTTATTAGTATTATTACAAGATTAGATGGCTTTTTTTGTTCTTGTTTGAGTACTCATTAAGTCAGCTATCAATTAATAGACTATTCCAAAATGGGGTTTCCAGCTCCAATTTAGGAAATTCCCAAAGATTTAAGGAGTGGAACCTAGGAAGAGCCAGGCGCGGGCGGGCGGGCAAGCGGGCAGGCGGGCGGGCGGGTGGGGGCTCAGCAGAATATCATACCATATAGTTAATCTTCCAGAACAACCATTCTTTCCAGAGGAACTGGTATCTGTTTTCTGGAGATCAGGTATAATTCCAGGAGATCTTCAGGCCCCACATTGAAGTTGGCAAACCTATTCAAGATCAATAAAGAGGAGGGTATTACTAGAACAAGAAAAAGTTCAGTGTAAATCCTAATGCAGAAGCCTGCCCAGGAAATCTTTGCTCTTCTCTAACGATTATGGGTGTCCATCCAGGATTTGAATAAGAATTTGCTGCTTCATATGGCCTAAAGCTTCATAGAAAGCTATGCAAGAGAGAAAAAAGACAGACATCCTCCTTCTAATCACTAACATAAACCTGACTTTGTCCTTATACAATTTAACAATGGCAGAAGTATCTTAAAAGACCATCCAGCACAGCAGCATTGCCAGTGGTTGTATCCTAATTAGGATTTTACACCATGCAAGGACTCTTATGCTAAAATTGGTGAGTTTTTAATTATAGCTCATAGAACGTATCTGTATCACACAGCTGGATATAAGCAAATGATTTGCTGATAACATAATAGAATTTGTGATTAATCAATCAGTAGAAGTTTTTACAATGCTGTTTTAATAATTTCTGATAAAATCTTATGATAAACAGGTTTTTTTTCAGAAGGCAGCATGGTAGGCTGTCCAGTGGGTTAATGGAGAGACCCTGAATAAGAGGAAATTGTTGGGGTAAGATAAATGGCATGGTAGAGGAAAGTGGGGTATAAAACCAATTTTTCTTCCCAGTAACATCAAGACTAGACTACAGTAATGCACAATACATTGGTCTCCTCTCGAAATCAACTCAGAAACTACAATTGATGCAGAATGCTGCAGCTTAACTACTATTGAAAGTTAAACGGAGCAGGTTTTTTTACTCCCATTCCCCAGACACTCCATTGGCTGCCCATTTGTTGCTGGGTTCAATTCAAGGTATTGACTATCATATACAAAGCCATTCGTGGTTTTGATCTGTCTTATATGCGAGACCCCCTCTCCCCTGTGCTCCACCATGACAGCTTCGCTCATTTGAACAGGGCCTTCTGCAACCTGCAAATGGGAAAATCAGCAACTGCCTATACTTGTGCTTTCTCAATTGTGGCTTCCACCTTATAGAAAGACCTGCCTGAAAAAATCAGGAAAGGTTCCACTCTCTTGGCTTTGTACAAATTAATTGTACTCACTATGGCTGATTCCACATGGATATAGGACACTATAAAACAAACATGGATATAGGACACTATAAAACCCCAAAATGAGTATGTCCCATTTTATTTCCCCAAACCTGGGTTTTTTGAAAATTGCTGAACTAGCAATTCTTTTGAAAAATCCTGAGTTGAAGCCATAAGCAAATGGCCAGGTAGGAGGTAGTTTATTTCCCTTCCTTCCACTGCACCCTCCATGGTGAGGGAGAATCACCTGCCATTGCCTGGCCATTCCAGGGAGGCCCCTGTTCAGTTTTTTTTTAAAAAAAATGCTGGTCTGGTTCCATCTGCATATCAATGCGGGTGCAGCCTGTCATATCATGGGACAATTGCGATGACTGTGGGGTTCATTTCTGCATACCTGTGCAGCTATGTATATGTAGCAGGAAATTGAAAAAAAGAGAGAAGTGTCTCCATACGAAGCACAAAAGCAACCCAGATTGTTTCTGTGGGCTTTAATCGCTGCTTGCATGAAACACACATGAACGGGTAAACAAGAAAACAGGTTCTTTTATCATGACTTCAACCTGTTATACATTTGCTGTACAGAATCTGCTCATGTGTAATCTGCCTGAATCTCCACAAGAAAGGTGAATTATAAATTGTATAAATAAACAAAATAAAAATACAAGAACACTGGTGGATCATACCAATGGTTTACTTGTCCAACACTCTGTGTGTTAAAAGCAGCAAAATGGATGTACAGAGGGCCTGCAAGCACAGCACTGAGGTCCAAGCCAACTTCTATTGTTGCCCCCTACCCAGAAAGCTATATTTAGAAGTATATTATATCTGGATATTATGTCATGCCTTTAGCCATGATGCATAAAAACCAATCATAGACTTATTCTAAATAATTTTGTCTAGTTTTTGTCTGAAGCCTTTTAAAATTGTTTAGGGGTCTTTACTAGAATTTAAACTATACACCATCACCACAAGTCATAGCAATGAATTCCACAAGTTAACAATGCACTCTTATTAAAAACTTGTAGAGGTAGAAGTAGGGATGAAGAGACATGCTTTAGACTGCTTTAAATTGTTTATTATAGGCAGGTCTCAGAGGGTTGCTGTTAGAGACTAGTTGCCATCAGTGTTGAACAGGCTTTGTGGGGTTCCACAAGACTCAGGATTATTCCCCCCTACTATTCAATCCCTATGTGAATCCACTAGGGGATTTTGTGTGTGTGTGGTTTAAGTCAGCTGTCATCAATATGCTGATAACACCCACTTCTATCTTTGGCCGCTTCCGCACGGCCACGCTGGGGGTTGGGTCGGCATACATGACATGAACGGTTGTGGGAACGACAGGGAAGACGGCCCTGCAGAGCGCTGTCACCCAATCGACGTATCTTCCCTGTGACCATCTGGCATGTCGCCGAGGCCAGGGGACATGCCCCCTGCCTTGCATGACCGCTCTGGAGTCGCAGGGCAGGGAGGCGTGTCCCCACGCCTCGGCAATGCGCCGGACGGTCGCAGGGAAGGTAAGTTGATCGGGAAAGGGGGGAAGGGATGGCACTTTCCAGCTGCTGCTGTTCGCACGGTAGCGGCTGGAAGCCGCCATTTTCCAAAAACCTCGCTTGGGGAGCGAGGTGGGAAAATGGCGGCTTCATGCTGCTGGGGAGGAGCGTGGGCGGCGCGGCTGCGAAGCAGCTGTGCCCCCCTTGCAAACAGCTCCCTAGGGACGGCGTTTTGCCATCCCTAGGGCACTGTATACGGCCCGTGCGGAAAGGGCCTTTGTTAATCCAAATCTTTTGTTGATGCTGAAAAAGTACTTTATTGATGTGATTTAAATGGTTATGGGTTAATAAATTGAAATTTAATTCTGACAAGATGGAAGCTGGTGACTTCAAAAAAGGCACTCTGCACAACTTTCTTCCCAAGACTTTCTCAGGATGCTCCTTCAAAAAAAAGAAAGAAAAGAAAAAAGAAAAACTATATATTACTGGAATCAGCAGGACCAGCTATGTACTTTTCAGGCTGAAAAGCCACCCAGAATTGAAACCTGCACAGCAAACACCCTGGAACAACCTTCAGCAAATGGCAGCAAGGAGAATCCCTTCAGCTGTACACAAAATGTCGGGCACAAACTGAGGATGAAATTTACCAGTGAGAAAAAAGGTTGGGTGGGAAATATCCTGTTTTCCCCTCTGATGCCTTTATTGACTGGAAAGCATGCAACAAGCCACCTGACTAAGATCTGGAAGACTACTTTGCCATGACAGCATTGTTCATTTTACTAAAGGTGCCCTTTTGCAAATGGGCAAGATTAGCAACTGCACCTACAGTCTCTTTGGCGATTCCAACTTTATGGAGTAGGTCAGCAAGGCCCATGCACTTTTCTCATTTTATAAAAAATTGTAGAATAACTATGTTCAGGACAGCATTTTTATAAAGGGACTAGAATTCTAATTCAATGTAATAGATCAGGATATAACTTTTTAAGGAAATAGAATTGTAGATTATTGTAATGCTTACTGCATGTATCACCAGACTTTTACTGTATCATAGTAAAATGTACCTTTGTGAGCCATTTCCTATATTATTTTATGTTATGCCTTCGGGAAGGTCTGTTGTTTTTTTCATTTGAGTTCTGTTCCAGTTCTGTAGCCCTACTGCATTGTTTATTGGATATCTAATGCGGTTTGAATGAAGGGGTTTTGTGCGTAATCTGTCTTGAATCTTAGCATGAAAGGTGGACAGAAATAGCAGTAAATAAATACACAAATAAAAAACAAATACACAAAAATTAATAATGTTTTTTCTGAGTCCTAAGCTGACTATTATCTTAATCGGGTGTTGATCAGTTTTGTAGTTAGGGAAAGGCAGAAAGTTCTCTCTACAATCTTACAAATCTCCACCATTTTTATAATCTAAAAGTCACAGTCACTTTAGACTTTCTCATAGTGAAAGGTTGTCATTGCTGAACAGAAAGAAAGAATAGTGTGAATGATGAAAAAAGGCAATGTTAGACATCCAAAGACTAGAGAAGGAATATAACAGAAAAATAGGCAATAGTATATGCAGTAAGTAAGAGTTCCTAATAAGTATATTTATTCCTAAGTACATATACTTGTCAGGAAGTTAGCCCTAAAGCCAAGCTTTCCACTTCCCAACCTCCTGGGCTAGCCCAAAATCAGCCTCCCTGTAAGGTAAGCAAGTAACATGACAAATTAATACATCAAGTTAGTAAGAACACTGGAGAGCTTGAGTTCAAAGATTTATTCAGGCAAGAGCACAACACAAAATAAACACCAGTTCAGGCAACAAGAAAACAAAAATTTAGTCCCATTTTAGGGCACTAACTAAAGACCTTCTCTGGCCACAATATAATGCAGATCCAACTTGTGATTTCACAGCAGCAATCTTCCAATCTGGGTGTCTTGGCTGTATTACACAGACTCCACCAACCACATCCCCTCACTCCACCCCACAATAGCTGCTCTTTTTACCTAAACTTTAGCCAATCTCATTCTGCCTGCCAGGTGTTTCAGATTTACTGAGCAATTAACTTTCTTCTTGGAAATGGATTATTTTCAGCTGACTCTTTACCCCTGTCATACACAAATGTTTTACAGATTTTACAATTTTTAGCCCTCAAGAAGATAAAATTTATTGACAGTTCTCATGTAGAATTTTTATTCATTTATTAATTCACTTATTTACTTATTTATGATCTTTTATTATGCTTTTCTGCTCAGTTGGGTTCCTCAAGACAGTGAACAATTTAAAACGCATTAAAATAAGGTTTTGACAACATTACATGTATATGTATTTAACCTAAAATTAAAAGCAAACAAGGAAGAACAGTAAAGATACCCCAAAATAAAAAGCCCTTACCTGTTGGCAGAAGACAGAATTAAGGGAATCTTCCTGGCAAGGGTGTTCCATAATTTTGGTGCCATAATTGAGAAGACCCTTTCTCTAGTTGGCACCCATTTAGCATTAGATGACAGTAGCATTTGAAACAGACCTCTGAAGATAATAATGCTGGTCATGTAGTTTTAATGGGAATAAACAATCCTTAAGATTCCAGGAATTTAAATGGTAATACCATCACCTTGCATTGGGTGTGGAAACAGATTGGAAAACAGTGCAGATGAAATAATGTCACAGTATTTTGGCCCATACAACTAATCTAGACAGCATTTCCACTGCAGTATATTGTACCAGCTGTTGTTTCAGGATAATTTTCAAGATCATATTGCATATTGCTCTAGTGTTGTCATATATAAGCATATAGCAACAGTATAGACTGGATATAACTGAGCCGTAAATAGGGTTGCCAGGCCATGCAGGGCAGCTGGCAAGAGGGTGAGAAGGCATGAAAATTATGTGGGGGTGATGTTGTCCATACAATGGCATTGCTTCTGTGGATTATCCAGAAGCCATGACAATAGCTTTAGGGATCAATGGAAAATATATGGTAAAATCTGGTATTCTATGGTGTTACCCAGGATGGAGACACAGTCTCTCAATAATGTGGGGAAAATTAGCTCAGAGCAGACTGCTTATTAATATTGCAAGAGGCTGGGTAGGAATCTTTAATACCAATGTATACAAAGATAAGCTCTTGGAGGAAAATTCACAGAGAGAAATATAATGCAAAGATCTGGGGTTCCGAACCAAACGGACAGTGTCTGGTTCCAGGGGGCAACACATTGGGCACAGTGACAAAGACACAAAGGTGTCAATGGCACTGGACAATTGACCCTTTGGAGGGCAGGATATTTATAGGGTGAAGAACCACCTTTGGGGTGTCAGAATGACCTTTGAGAGGTGCTAGGACAACCTCTGGGATGTGTCCAGATGGATTGTTTGAAAAATAATAGAGTGCATTGTAAGGTGGTCAGGAGAAGTTAGTTACAGAAGGAAGTATCTGGGTTAAGATAATAAGGAGAGGCAGTGTCTTGTGGCTGGAAATGAGTATACATTCAGCAGGGCTACTGTATAGTGTTGAGGACACGTTCTTTAGCTGTGGAGCTGAAAATATGCTGATATGGCAAGCAACCTGAAAGCATGAGAACAGAAATAAAAAAAAATCCAGGAAATTCCTTGTAGGTAGACTTGGAAATGTTGCCCCCTATTGCCATCTCTGCAATGTCAGCATCACCCTTTAAGTTGGCACACATTACCTGTGAATAAGCACACACACACACACACACACACACACCCACTATGTCAGGGTGGTACGGTAACAATGGTATTCCCCAGAACAGCATGTGTATAATGAGTTGTACTCATTATAGAGGAACCCATTTTCCTTTTCCCCATTCACATGTGTGCCCTTCACCCATTCAGGCAGTGATTGGACCAATGAAAAAAATCCAGATTGCTTTTGTGCCTTCAGATGCTTCTCTCTGTTTTTTTTTATAAAAAATTCTGCAACACATTCATAGCTGCACAGGCATACAGAAGTGAACCTATGCTGATTGTCCCACAACCCAATCAGCTGCACCTGTGTAGCTGCACATGTGCAACACACAAAAGAAAAAAAGAAAAAGGGACATTCCTGGAATGACTGGGCAATAATGAATGTGTTGCTGCAAATCGGTCATACTTGCTGCCACTGAGAGAAAATGTTCTTGGGGCACTTTGTAGCCTGTCAGCCACTCAGTGTACCTGCCCACAACCTGCTGGGCAATCTACACAGAATGGTGGGTGGGCAGATTCTCCCTGACAGTGAATGACATGGAACTTAAAGTGAACAGACAGAATGGAGGGAAATAAAGCGTCTGCTACCTGTTGTGTTCGCACAGGAGCGAATTGTACAAATTGTACAGGGAAGCAGCAGAGGTCTCTGGAGGGAAGCAGCAGAGGTCTTTGGAAGCAGCAGCAGAGCAGTTGCAGTGGAGAAGAGGAGTGGGATGGAAAGGGCTAAGTGAGCTCTGGTTTTTTTTTTCGGAGGGCTTTTCTCAAAGCCACATTTTTAAGCCACATCTTATTAACAGGGGTTAACAGCCACATCTTTTAACAGGGGTTTTCTTGTTTTCTTTGTTCTAGCTTTGTGCTTGCCTCAGGCTGCTGAGAGGTGGGGCTTCCTATCAGCTGTGTGACTCAGTCTCGGAAGCAGTGGCGCACGCCTAATGGCGCGCACAGTTGTTTTACTAAATAAGGACATATCTTAAGGGATAGTAGAAGGTACAGAAAGCTCAAGTTGTGAGGCACATTATAAATTTAATATTTGAATATCTAAACAGAATTAGATATGAAGTCAGGAAGCCAGCAGAGGGGTGGGGGCTTTCCAGTGTTTTGCACTGAGTGTCACATGTATGACTATCTACCACTAGGACAGAAGTCGTGGGTGTGCCCTTGCTACAATGAGCTCCTGGCACTCAGGGAACGTGTGTGTTCCCTTGAAGCCTAGGTGGCAGACTTGGAGAAGCTGAGAGAGGCAGAGAGGGTGACAGAAAAGGCTTTCAGGGACCTAACAACCAGGTCCCACTCCCAGGGTTACATCTCTTCAGATGTCATGGAGAATGAGGATCTGGGGGACAGAGGGTTCCAGTCTGAGGTGGTGGAAGATGCTCCTTTAGAAGGGACCCCTTCCTCAGCTGATGATCAGCTATCCTCTTGCACAGAGGATACCCCTTGGGAAGATGAGGGACTCCTTGTAGAAGGCGATTCAATCATTAGAAATGTAGAAAGTTGGGTTTGTGAGAGGCATGGTGACTTGCCTTCCTGGTGTGAAAGTTGCAGATGTCACACATTGTTTAGATAGGCTGATAGACAGTGCTGAGGTGGAATCAGCATTGTTTAGATAGGCTGATAGACAGTGCTGGGGTGGAATCCACATTGGCACCAACAACATTGGGAAATGTAGCCGGGAGGTTCTGGAGGCTAAATTTAGGCTGCTAGGTAATAGGTTGAAGTCCAGGACCCCCATTCTCAGAAATGCTACCTGTTCTGCACGCAGGGCGAGCTAGGCAAGTGGAGATACAGAGTCTAAATGTGTGGATGAGAAGATGGTGTAAGACAGAGGGTTTTACATTTGTTAGGAACTGGGGAACCTTTTGGGACAAGGTGGGGCTGTACAAAAGGGATGGGCTTCATCCTAACCAAAAAGGAACCAAGCTGCTGGAGCTCAACATTAAAAAGGTGGCAGAATAGCTTTTAAACTGATCCCTGGGGGAAAGCCGACAGAAGCTGAGGTGACTTTGGTTCGGAATACTGTAGCTATGGGGATGCAGACAGAGAGGGAAGTTTTTCTAAATCAACCACATACTAGCGTGGACCATAGCAATGTGCATGTGTTAAAAATGATAGTGTCTACAAAGGGCTAGAGGGCAAAGCACATAAATCCCAGGTTAAGGACAGAGACAGGGTATCTAGGTGTATCTATGCTAATAGTAGAAGCCTTCGACCTAAAATGGGGGAGCTGGAGTACAGAGTTTTGAAGGAGGACATTGATACAGTGGGCATCACAGAGACATGGTGGAATGAGGAAACCCAGTGGGATGCTGTTATCCTTGATTAAAAGCTCTACAGGAAGAATAGGACAGGGAGTATCAGGGGTGGTTGCCCTCTACGTCAAAGAGAGCATGATGTCACATAAAGTAGACAATGCAAGGGGAGCTGATTCCCCTACAGAAACACTGTGGATATCAATACCAGGAGTGAAGGATAGTCTAATATTAGAAATATATTATTGTCCCCCAGATCAAGAGAGTCAAAACTGTCCATGATGCTTGGAGATTATTTAAAAACACAGTAATAAAAGCTCAGCTGGAATGTGTTCCGCAGGTTAGGAAAGGCAGCACCCAGTCCAAAAGAAAGCCACCATGGTTAACAAGAAAGGTTGAGGAAATTATTAGAAAAAAGATGTCTTTTAGAAAATGGAAGTCCAGCTTGACTGATGAAGAATACGAGAAGGAATACAAATGGTGGCAAAAGAGAAGCAAGTTAGCTGTAAGGGAGACAAAAAATGTTATGAGGAACGCATGGCTGCCAACATCAAGACCAGCAACAAACAGTGCTTCAAGTGTATCAAATGTAGGAAGCCAGCTAGGGAAACAGTATGTCCATTAGATGAAGCAGGAACAAAAGGTGTGCTAAAGGATGACAGGGAGATTCCAGAGAAGCTGAATGAATTCTTTGCATCTTTCTTCACCCAACAGTAGGTGAGCAAAATTCCTATGCCTGAACCATGCTTCTTAAGAGGTGAATCCAAGGAACTAGCAAAGATAGTGATAGACAAGGAAGAAGTCCTTGCAGACATTGATAAACTAAATGCTACCAAATCTCCTGGCCCAGATTGCATTCACACAAGAGTTCTTAAGGAGCTCAAGCATGAAATTGTTGATCTTCTCACTTTAATATGCAACTTATCCCTGAAATCGGTTTCCATCCCTGAAGACTGGAAGATGACCAATGTCACACCAATCTTTAAGAAAGGGTCTAGGGGGGACCCAGGAAATTACAGGCCAATCAGTTTTGACATCTGTTCCTGGTAAATTAGTAGAATATCATTAAAGATAAAATTATAAAACATGTAAAAAAGCAAGACCTGATCAGGAAGAGTCAGCATGGTTTTTGCAGAGGCAAATCCTGCCTTATAAACTTACCAGAGTTCTTTGGGGTGTAAACAAGCATGTGGATAAGGGGAACCATTGGACATTGTCTATGTGGATTTCCAAAAGGCTTTTGACAAAGCTCCTCACCAGAGACTATTGAGAAAACTCAGCATTGAAGAATAAGAGGGGAAGTCCTCCTATGGATTAAAAACTGGTTGAGGAACAGTAAGCAAAGGGTGAGTGTAAATGGCAAGTTCTCACAATGGAGAGATGTAGGCAGTGGTGTCCCTCAATGATCCGTTTTGGGACCAGTGCTCTTTAACCTATTCATAAATGAGCTGGAAGTAGGGGTAGGTAGTGTGGTGGCCAAGTTTGCGGATGATACCAAATTATGTAAGGTGGTGAGAACCACAAAGGATTGCGAAGAAGAACTCCAATGTAAAGTGATGCGCATAGGGGCAAAAAATCCAAACTTCACATACCCACTACAGGGGTCAGTGCTATCAGTCACAGACCAGGAAAGGGATTTGGGCATCTTAATTTATAATTCCATGGGAATGTCAACTCAATGCATGGCACTGTGAAAAAGGCAAACTCTATGCTGGGGGAAATTAGGAAAGGAATTAATAATAAAACTGCAGAGATTGTCATGCCCTTATATAAAGCAGTGATGCAACCACACTTGGAGTACTGTGTTCAGTTCTGGTCGCTGCATCTAAAAAAGGATATTAAAGAAATAGAAAAAGTGAAGAGAAGGGCAACTAGGATGATTGAGGAAATGGAGCCCCTTCCTTATTAGGAGAGGCTGCAGCATTTGGTACTCTTTAGTTTGGAGAGGAGACGTCTGAGGGGGGATATGATTGAAGTCTATAAAATTATCCATGGGATGGAAAATGTTAACAGAGATAAATTTTTCTCTCTTTCTCACAATACTAGAACCAGGAGGCATACATTGAACATGCTGGAGGGAAGAATTAGGACTAATAAAAGGAAACATTTCTTCATGCAATGCGTGATTGGTGTTTGGAATATGCTGCCACAGGAGGTGGTGATGTCCACTAATCTGGATAGCTTGAAAAGGGGTTTGGACAGATTTATGGAAGAGAAGTTGATCTATGGCTACCAATCTTGATCCTCCTTGGTCTCAGATTGCAAATGCCTTAGCAGACCAGGTGCTCGGGAGCAGTAGCAGCAGCAGAAGGCAATTGCTTTCACATCCTGCATGTGAGCTCCCAAAGGTATCTGGTGGGCCACTGCGAGTAGTAAAGTGCTGGATTAGATGGACTCTGGTCTGATGCAGCAGGCTCTTTCTTATGTTCTTGTGTTCTTAGGATTGTACAATTAGTGATCTTCGAAAATCCCAGATTGAGGGGAATAAAACAAGCCAAACTCATTTTGGAAATGGGACCTATGTGAAGTCCCCCCCCCCCGTCACTCCCCAAAAGAGGTTTATATCACATCCTACACCTGTTATTTTGCCCTGTGTGGAATCCACCTGACATCATTACACACATTATATATGGGAGGGGTTTTTTTTAAATTGCATGTCTCTGCTCCATGCTGCAGTGGGGAAAGGTAATGCAGGGTAGAGGACCCCTTGCCCTAGCTGAGGCTTGGAAGCTCTAGCTTTAAACAAGCTGAATTAAACATAAAAGGTACAAATATTTATCCTATCACTTAATTGAAGGTGCACAGCTGTGTAAATAATGAGATGAATGAGGAAACCATTACTTTATAATTAATAATATGATCAGAAATTTGCATATAACAAATTTATTCTCTCACTGACAATTATGGTTTCAAAGTTATTATGATAAAGATCAGACTTAAGAGCAGTGGAAATGAAATATTACAGAAGGTAAACCAACCAGTAATACATAGAAGTCACACTATAATCTTGAATGGGCTTGAACCAATCTTGAAAAAAGCTTCTATAAGCACATAGTTTGCAAGCATCCCAGAAGTATTTCTAGATTTTTTTTCCTCCTAACAGTTTTCATCTTTGGAAACTGAAACATCCTCAGTTCAAATTCCAGGAGTCTCAATATTCCCTGTATTAAACATTTTTTAATCTTTGAAAGCAGAAACATATTTCAGGCATGAAAGCTTTGATGAAGTAAAGCATTCTGGCACTTCTCCAGAATGAAGTACCAGGCTGTACATGCTGATTCAGTTTATTTTATAATAATATTTATTTGGTGGCTTATAAAGCACAAGTCCAGTAATTTCAGCCCATTGGTGATCATAAGTTCTTGAAATGTCAACATTTCTAGGTGAAACATTTTAGCTGACCAAAATTATTTGTATATGTCATTACAGTCTTAAAAATTTGATAAATGGGATACAAAATTTTATTAAGTTTACTTGCCACTTTAATAACCTTCAGTGGTTAAACTAATCTAAAATTATTATGGTCCATTCTGCTGAAAATTCAGAAATACTGCTGAAATGGGGAGAAAATGAGTGATGCTGTAGGTTTCTTCTTGGTTTGTCATGCAGACATTCAGAATTCAAATAATTTATTTAACAATCAAGAATCACAATTCTCAAAATGTGGCTTTTTTTTCAACATGTGGAGTCCACAACTCAAAGAATTGCTGCCAGGGATGTTTAAGTTATCAGAAAGGAGTGCTGGATTGTCGATGCAAACACTGACTTCACATCCTTTGTAATATACTAAAGGTGAAAGAGAAACTCATCTAATATAGTGGTGACATAGACATTGTCCATCCTATTTCCAACTAATGATTTAAAAAATATTTATAAAGAAAGTACAGCCTTATTTAGTCTATCTCTATATCTGTCCCAATCTCTAACTCTAATTCTAAACATGGACCCAGAGTGCAAGTTTAAAAAATCCAAACAGTGGAGCCACATACTGATAGGAATATCCCCCCCTCAGTACCAGACTGACCCACAGTAGGTTGGGGGAACCCTGCTTTAAAGAAATTGATGCCTTTACTCATCCCACCAACCCTTGGCCTTGCAGTGCAGTGTCAAAATGGGAAGGCCATTCTCTGATTTGGCTAGTGAACTTCCAAGGACATGTTAGGAATTTGTCTGGACTTGCCCTCACCAAATTAGCAATGCATAATGCCTTTCTCACATTCCTCCTGAAGGGATTAAGCGAACACAATACCCCTGCCCTGGAGAGCATCCCATCTCCCACCCTGGACAATCCTCACCTGCAGAGACAAAAGACTTGTTAATATGTTTGGCCTGAGTGTTCCTGACAAGTACTGTACTAACCCAAGAATTTCCTCATCTGACTAATCTCTCTACAGCTGTAATTCAATCAGCTACTTTCCCCTTTTCAGACACTCCAAAGCTTGACCCATCAAGCTAATGACTCAACCAATTAGATCAATGATCCAACATACTAAGGTTTTATTTATTTATTTATGTATTTGTTTGTTGGTTTATTCATTTGACTTAATAAACCGCTTTCTCCCAAAGGGTTCAGGTTGACATTTGTCTCTTGTTTTTCCCTGAAAAAGGACCCCTCTTTGTCCTGGGAGATTAAGCTATTTCAGCATGGGTAGAGGACCCAGTCTCCCCTACAAAATAGACCCTCACTCAACACTCAGTGTTCAGTATGTCTAAACCACTGTTCTGGCCACACGGATCTATCCTACTTCCTTGAAGCCCAGTGCAGGTTGCTGGACTTTGCTTCATGGACCCAAAACCACTTTAGGATCTGGTTTAGTATCACTCCTAAGAGTTCTTCTAATTCCTTGGCTATTCCTAACCTATCCCCTCAACACTTCTTATATTCAAGGACTATATGTGTGTTCTGCTGCTTTAATTATTGTGTGCTTGTCTACTCCCATTATCCCTAAATAAACTTGTTAAACTTTATTTGCTCTCCTGCGGAAATATTTGCAAAAGCTGATCTCTGTATACATAGGCAACTAGTACTCTGAGCTTGTTTGATCTTTTGCTAAGCCAAGAGCCTGCTCTTGCTAATTCTACACTCTAAAGGGAGATGCTCCCACCACTTTGGGTAACTCTTCCCCCCCCCCCAGAAACCTGGGGAAAACCCTAAGATTTCAGTTCAAATAAATTGGAATGGTTATAAAAGTCAAACCAGATAAAATGATTTCTGTGTTTGTGTAATAAAAAAACCCACCCAAGATCACATAAGATTATTGTTGATTCTATAAGTGGTCCTTGAAAACAGCAACAGAGGGTAGGTGGAGAAAATGGTGGCAGGAGGAAGACTCAATTACAAGGAGTTGTAGGAAGGAGCAAGCTTGTAGTAGTACAGGCAGAGTGGATGAAGGAGGAGGCAGCAGGAGCAGTAGAGAAGCCAGGGATGGAGGGATAACAGTAGCAAGGACAGGATGGAAGGAGAAGGCAATAGAATGTGGACAGGAAATGCACAGAATGGGCTTTCTTCTCCAATGTTCCCTCACCCAGCTGCCACCAGTTCACTTATTTTGTGGGGGAACTGGGGAGGCATCACTACAGTAGAAAGTACTCCAACGTGCCTTCCTAAGACAGCTCTTGAAAGGAGGCTTGGGGCCTCCACACTTGTGGTAAGAAAAAATCAAACCTTTCCATGATCATCTCATCTTCATACATTGCCCATAGTAAAGCAGGTACATTCACAATGTGATGAGTTCACATTATAAGTTTTGTAATAGAAATTTTACCTGGAGAGATATGGGGATACATGGCTGTGGATGACAGATTCACAGACATTGTAACATGAAGTTCAGGATATAACTTGAAAAATAATCTATGCCATTACTCAAAATGTTTTCAGATGTAGTTCCAGTTCCAGCCCTTTATTCTGTATTTTAAATCCAGTCCTTGGGTATTCTTCAAAACAAGGCTGAATCTGTATTTGATATGTGACAGAGCTATAAAGTCTTTGTTGTTAGCAATGACCCAACCAAGACACTCCTTGATTATTAGGTGTTCCCAAGACCCACTTGCATTCATACAAAAGACTTTTTTCCCTGAATCTGTTACAGACACCGAATATCAAACGGATATCAGAAAAAGATATCAGAGCACCAAAACAAAATGGTCAATTACCAGTAAATGTCTATAATTCCCAGTCTTCCTGCTATGCAAATAGTTAGAGGAGGTAGAGTTTTACAAAATTTTATCACAATAAGATTATCATGAATACCAATGGTCATGTTGCACAGAGTAAATAAAAAAGAAAGGGCTAGGAACATTTCAGAGGAACATTTAAATACCCGTGCTGCATTTGCTGCACATTTATGTATGATTTTTCTGTTTATCCACAAATCAAAATTATCACTGCACACAGTGAAGGTAGTAAAATTTTCTACTATTACGTCTATGAATGCTGAGTAGTAGTTATTCACTTAGTTTCTTTCAGAACTAATACATCTGAAATTTGACTTGGTTATCCAAGGAAATAGCTTTTCAAACATTCACATTCTTTGTTTCTTTGAGATCACAATGTTCATTGTATCATGTTACCCTCAGCATCTTAAAGTGAAACCCAGAGCGGGAGGGGTGCTGAAGGCACATTGGAAATGAAAGTATTCCTCCTCACCACATTCCAGTCCGTCTCTACCAAAAGCCCAACCATCAGGAAATACATGAAGAAGGGCAAAGTGAGAGATCTGTTCTATAAGGAGAAAGAGAGATCTATACCGTAAACTTATACTATGCATAGTTCTTAGGAGCCAGCCCATTAATCAATGAAGGGCAATTTTATGGGATTTCTGGTCACATGCAGGGGCAGTTTTTGCAATGAGCAACAGAGGCAGCTGCCCTGAGCCCATGCTGCAGGGAAGGCTTGCTGCCTTGATACAGGGAGGAAAGAAAAAAAGCTGGCTCCCATCACTATCAAACAGATATCAGAAAATTGTCTTGCCTGAGGTTCAAGCAGCTAGTTTCTGCAGTCATCTTGCACCCACTTCATGTGGGGCAAAGGGCACACCTTTTTGGCCCCAGTAAATAATACTGGTAGTGGAGGTAGAAGAGAATCTGAGGTCTCACTTGGAACTTTTGTGCAAGGTCTATGAATCAGTAACTGCATCTGGACAGGCCATGCTACATGAAAGGCAGGAATTATCTCACAGAGAGCTGTTTTGGGAGAAATATTCATTTTTGTGTGTGTGTCAGGATATAATTCTATCTTTGCTAATGAACTCAGGAAGTCTAATGGGCCTGACTGATGGTTTGGGGTGGGGTTTTTTTTTGAAGATTTGCTAAATATGAGAGAATATCTCTTAATGACTCACAAGCACACATTATCCTGTTTGTCCGGATTTAGGATGATCTAATGCAGTTATAAGACAATCCTTTAGGCAGCATGGTTTTACAGTTTCCTGGTTACTTCATCACTAGTTGGCATTTTATTTGATTGGATTTTCTTTATATTACTGTCTTCTCTGGATTTTGGATTATAGGGTTCAGATTACTTGCTGTCAATTAAATTCAAAATCCATCATATTTTCTTTAAAATGTTAAGAATATTCAATATATATTATGCTATTTATTGCTTAAGATTTTTTCTTAACATCTGTCTTTGATTCAGAAGTAGTGCCAGCTGAGAAATGATCACACACAGAACTAGGCAGTGTATAAGGATCTTCTCCCACTCGCCACATTCAGAGGCCATGCATCTCTGATGACCAGATGCTGGAAGAACTAAAAAAACAAAGTGGTAACTCGTATGAGTCATCATCTGAAGAATCCGTTCGGCCACTACTAGAAACAGAATTCTAGACTATACATTCATTTATCATTTTTCACATTGCCATATTATTTTCTATAATTCTAATAAGAATAAGATTTAGGTCATTGGGGTACAAAAAGTTCAGTTACTTTTCAAGTCACAGTACCATTCTTTCTCATAACAGTAATTGTATCTTACTTCCATCTTTTCATCTTAGATAGCAAGCTCTATAAAGAAATAAAGTGACTTGGAATTCCCAAAATGTATCTCTTAGATTACAGATCTGTAGAATCATTGCTTTCTACACTGATCTATATCGTGGCTTATGAATACTTCAAAGGCTACATTTCATTAAAAGTAGGACAGTGCTCATAGTTGAGAGGCCAACATATTATTTCACTTGATATTGGTTTCCAAACTCTTATCTCCATTGGAATGCCCTGATACTTCTGTTTGTCTTCTCTGTATTAAGATGGTTAAACAGCAACCTGTCATTTCTTTTGTCCTGAAAAATAATTCCAGCCTTTTAATCATCTACTCTATTTGTTATTTAATTCTGGAGTCTCAGTTAATTTCTGAGAATTGATCAAGATCCATAGTTCTAAATATGATACTTCCTAGTGTTTGTTTCAATTGCAATTTATCGATATACTAAACCCACAACTACTCAGATACTTGTCAAGTCAGAGTTCACTTCTTTGGAATCCTTTTGTTGAAAAATTTCTATCAATATGCCTGGGACAAATCCATTTTATTTCCAATTTTGTCCACTGCTAGCCAATTTTGGCCAACTTCATTAGTTTAAATCCAGCACATAAAACAGAGCCAAGCCGCATCCCAAGGGGGGCATATCTAAATAAACCTAAAGTTCCTTATGCAGTATGAAGCAAACCAATCAAGAACTTTTTCTCAGCCAGTTAAAGACCATCCTTAAAAAATCCTGCTTGGTCCCAAAGTGACTAGCTAACCATATATGTGCCATCAACAGCCAATGACACATAGCTTCCAAGCTTGGTGAACAGCTTCTGTTGGTGGGGGATGCATGTTGAGAGAGTTCTGAGAGAACTCAGCCAGCAAGCTTCATGTGCAGGAGCAGGGAAACAAAATAAGCCTTTTGAAGGCCCATAAAATTGAACCCCCAGAAGCAAAGTTCACCAAACCTGGATGCTATTACCAGGAAGGCCTCCTGGAGCCACCTTGAAAGTCTGGTGCCTCTATCTTAAAAAATGTGCAGCCTGCTTACAGACTCAGAAATTTCCCATTGGCTACAATTGAGCCAAGGCACTGCAGAACAGAGAATCTTGGACAAATTTCTTAGGATGCCTTTCAGGGGTGCATTTTTAAAGCTAGTCACACCAAATTTCAGGGTATTACCCAGAGACTGTTCTGATGATACCACCTGAGTTTGGTGAAGTTAGGTTCATGGGAGTCAAAGTTATGGACCCTCAAATGGACTCCATCTCCTGTTAGCTCCCATGGGAACATTGGGGGATGGTCACCCCCTTTGGGGGTCCATAACTTTGCCCCCCGGAACCAAACTTCACCAAACATGGGTGGTATCATCAGTATAATCTCTGGATGGTACCCTGGTGTTTCTAGCTTTAAAAAGGCACCCCCTGCAGGTCGAAACACAAAACCACCAAAAAATACACACACACCCCTTGCATTCAAATTCGTTCATATTCGGGCAGGTCTTATCCGCCAATTTTTGTCCAAATATGCCCGAATTTGCCCAGATATGGGCAATTCTTGTATTTGTTTCATCCAAATGTCCAAGGCTAGTAATTAATTTATCAAGAGTTTTGTCTGTTGTGGGTCAGCCTGCTGATGCCTCCAGAGATAGGGAGGTGGAGGGTGGAGGGTGTCAGTCCAAACCCTGGGCTGATGATAAAGGAGCACCCACTGGTGGAAGTTGTAACAGACAAATAGTTACATCCAGAAACTGCTTAACTGCATTCTCAGTCCTCTAGCTCGGGAATTCCAGCCCTGTCTGAAACTCAGCAACAGGCAGCCTAAATTTTAGGAACTCTTTAGAACAATGAAGGAAGAACAATAAACATTAGAACAAGGAAGGAAGCATCTGTGAAGAGAACTGCAGGAAAGACAATGAAGTGCAAAATTTCTGTCTTTGTGCAGATTAATCTCTGATAGCAACATGGAGAGAGGGCAGGACTAATGAATGACACTTGACTTGGAACCTGTACTGGATTAATCTAGCTGCAAAAATAGCATATGCTTTAGCCCCCACATTTTTGAGAACCCTGCACTAAATATTTGCAAGCTGTCCAGTGAAATCAGAATCTCACTATATTCTCACAATCTGGCAATGCAGTTGTTTACGTGACAGGGGAGTTGCATGCTGAATGGTACATGTTGTGGATTCTGGGTGTGTGTGTGTGCAGGCATATGTTGGCTCCTTTCTGTGTCATGTGCACAGGCATGGTGTCCTTTGTGCTATCTCCCATGCTCCCAAGTCACTGCGGTATGTACTGTTATGCTATTCTGCTGGAGGGTACACTTGTGCCACTATAATGAGCCTTCAACAATGGCCCTTTTATAACATATGCTACAGGCTCCACATTAGCTTAACGGTTAACCCAAACGTTCTTGGAATACCAGAGTAGCCTAATTAACTACAGTTGGCTTATCTGACTCAGCAAGTCACTTTTCTATTTCAGCAAGTAGTAAAGAAAAACTAGTGTAAGAACAATGCACCAAAAACCCTTGCAATGAATGTCTTTGTTTCTGGGCTATACTTCAGACTCTTAGTGAATCTGATTTTTTTAGATTGGTCCTGACCCCCATCTTTGTATTTACCTTTTTCTGATTTATACTTTGGACTCTCCTTCATCTGTATTTGACTTTTGACCATGTCCTCTGACCATGCTTTCTGTTGCTTGCCAAAACTAGCTTCCTGACTCTGTACACTGTCCTTTCTAGAGGTTCCAGGAAGTGAGAACGTACACACTACTTTTTCTGTCTTCAAAAACCAGTTATTTTCTGGAATGTGAATAGAAATTGAAACAAATATTTTGTAGCTGGGTAGTTGGGATGTGAGAATTTTGAATGGAACTCCTACAATCAGAATGACTTGTTGATTTATTGTGTCTCAACTGAAATCACTGGGAACTTCTATGTTCATACATACATTTGATCATTGGAAGACACAGTGGATCCCACCTTTTTGGTGAGATGTTATTGGTTGCTTCCTCTACTCCAGGGGAGTAGGCTGCCTTCTGCCAGGAACTTTATCTATCAGCTTTCTGCCAGCATGGCCAATTGGCCATGCTGACAGAGGATAAGAGGTCCCTACCCCTGCTCTACTCATTCAAGATGGCAGAGCCTTATATCTGGGGCTTTGGTAGGTCAGTTTGAGCAGGGAGTTCATTAAGTTATGCATACTTTTCCTGACAATTTAAGCCAGCTCTTGGCAGAAAGTACATTGTTCTTACACTCATTCTCCTGCCCTTGATAATGCTGTGTTGGATAAACTGATTGTTTGGTTGATGAGCAGAGTTTGGAGGGGTTCAGTAGGCAAATTGTAGATCCCCTTTTTAACTTGATTTAGACTACTTTTGAAAATAATGTTGAAAGTAAATGAAATAGACTTGGTTTCAGTGTGATTGGTTAGACTCTAATTGACAGATGGACTACACATTATCTTTTTTCACTTGTTTATACTTCTTTTGTGCAGTCACACAGTAGCTGTGGCAAACTACTTCTTAAGAAAAGAACAGCCCAAACAGGCTCAGAACAGCAATGTGGAGGAAGGAGTGTTTCTGTCTCCTCCCTTCTCCCCAAAGTTTTCTCATGCAAAAACAACCCTGGAGGAATTATTTTGCTGATTTTGTTGTTTCACATGGAATAGCTGCAGCAGAACTGGTAACTTTGCCCAACACAGTGTCTGCATGAAAAAATTGCTTGAATCAGAGGCACGAACCCTCCCCTGCCCTCCCATAGTGCTGTTCTGAGTTTGTTTGTTAAAGAAGCAGTTTTCCACAGCTGCTGTGTAGCTTCAAGGAACACATGTAAAAAGGGAAGAAATATAATGTGTAGTCAAATATCAGGTTTCCTTCTTACTCCTATGGAATTCATTTACCACCTCTGACACAGTGGGCAATGCTATCTTGTTGAGGCACCTAGAGGCAGAAGTAGGCATTGGAGTTATGCATTGGATTGGTTCTAATCTTTTTTCAGCAACCAGTCCCAAAAACTGCCACTGGAGACAATTGATCATCAATGTGGAACCATTCTGTGAGATCCCACACAATACAATCTTATTCCCCAGGTCCTTCAATGTCAATGCAAAGCCCTTCAGCCAAATATTTTGTAGTTATGCTGTTGGCTGTCATCAATTTGCAAATGAATATGCAGATGAAACACAGCCATATATTTATTTATTTATTTATATTATAATCCAAATCTTCTTGTGATGTTGATCAGGTTAAATGGCTTACAGTGAAATCATTGGAACAAAACTGGAGAGACAGTAGTAAAACTGATTGGTAAGGCAGAAGACTTAAAGGACATTTAAGAACATAAGAACATAAGAACTAGCCTGCTGGATCAGACCAGAGTCCATCTAATCCAGCATTCTGCTACTCGCAGTGGCCCACCAGGTGGCCCACTTTTCCTGATAATTTAAGCCAGCTCTTGGCAGAAAGTCTTGACTCATTCTCCTGCCCTTGATAATGCTGTTTAAATGTTGGTAGATACCCTGGGTTTAAATGTTCGTAGATATTAAATGTAAATGTTGGTAGATACCCTGGGTCCACAAGGAGAGGGGCAGGATATAAAACAAACAAATAAAAATAATAAATTATGTTTCTTACTTTTTATGACGTTGAGCTGACTCTTGCCAACTCAGTTAAAAGCATTGGACAACACATTATTGCTGTACTCAGTTAAATGTACACATTATTGCCAACTCAGTTAAAAGCATTGGACAACACATTATTGCTGTACAAACAAATTAATGCACCTGCAAAAAAAAGACTTTCTTCCAACTCAGACTTTATTGAAAATGGCCTCTTACCTTGATATGGCTGATCTGGTCACCTGAATCCACATTATGGTATCAATAAGACTAAATTACTGTAATGCACTATATTTTGGTCTCCCCCTCAATATCAACTGGAAACTCCAGTTAGTGCAGAATGCTGCAGCTCAGTTACTACGGGAGGTAAGATGGAACATACATATTAATCCCAATCTGCACATACTCTGTTGACTGTCTATTTGTTACTGAGATCAATTTAAGATACATATAAAGCCCTTTGTGGTTTTGGTCTCTCTTATCTGTAGGGCTGCCTCTCTCCCAGTGCTCAGCCAGTATAGCTTCACTTCTCTGAGCTGGGTCTTCTTCAGCTGCCAACCAACAACTGGGCAAAAGCTGCAACTGACCATTCTCTGTTTCCCCTCTCTCTGTCCACCTCTCTCCTGGTTTCTAAAAGTATGAAAAATTGAATTTTTCAAGGAGCTTTGCTGTTAATGTAATGAGGTTGTTAAGAAAAAAATATATTATTTCAAAAATATTTTTATTAATTTTCTCAAAAATAATTCAAGAACAGAAAAAATATAGAAAAAGAGAAAAATACAGTGACCCATAAACTATATATCTATAAACTCTAACACATTGGATCTTAAATTACAACACTAATATCATTCAGAGAGAACATTACATAATTTTAAAATTTGTTACCTTCTAACATTTAATTCTAAAATAGCAATAAGTATCTAGTAAATACTTATATTTTAGTCAATAACAAATTAATATTCTAACTATTGTTATTATACTTGCATATCGATTCAGTCTGAGAAAAGAAATACAGTTCCCATTTCTCATCAAACTCTAATTTTGACCATCTGTTTACAAGTTTTGTTAATTTGGCCATTGTAGCATATTCTGTAACTCTATCTTTCCAGAGTTCTGTGTTAAGATCTCTTTCAGTTTTCCAACAGGATTCAGCTATTACCCTTGCAGCTGTTAATAAGTGCCAACATAGTTCATTAAGTTTCTTCGGAAGAAGAAAATATCATCTTGAAGGTTAAATTTTAAACTGATAAAAATATATGTGTAGAATAAAGGGCAAAGAGCCAGCTGTAAATAATTTAGCTTTAGGCTGAGAGATAATATGCTTAGTAAAGTAAAACACCTGGCAGAAGGAACGGGATTGGCTATAGTCTGGATGAAAAGCTGCAATTTTATAGGGCAGGGTATGGAGTAGGCAGAATTGCTGCAGGTGAGAACTCTCTGTAAGGCCGTTTCTGCACGGCCTGTTTGTGGCGCCCTGCGTCGTTCCCCCTCCCCCAGGGCGGTGTCAAGCCGCCCTGAAAAACAACCCTTTAAAGGGTTGTTTTTCAACAGCGTGCAGAGCCTCAGCGATGGGTGCTTAACAGCACCGCTGGGAACACGCTTGTTTTTCTCGTCTGACACTTTGTCCCCGGCTGTCAGTCTGTTGGAGCCAAGTTTCGCTTCACGCTGTCCCTCCCACCCCTGGAGGTGGGAGGGCAGCGCATGGGCTTTGACGCCAGCAGGCCGCACGACGGGACAAGGTGAGTCGGACAGGGAGGGGAAGAGGCGGTCCACGCGGAGTCGCCTCGCCGCCTGTCGGGTTTTCCCAGAGGCCGTCCGCATGCTTGCATGCGAACGGCCTCCGCCTCCACGCCGGCAGAATTCTTGCTGGCGTGGAGGCGCCTGGGGGGCCGTGCAGAAACGGCCTAACATACCCAGCTTGAAAGCTGAGGCTGATTGAGTTGCCAGCAGAGACTGTTCATTTGTCTTGGGGATGGAGAAGGTCTGTTAGCTAGCACCCTAAAGCGCGGGGGGGGGGGGGGTACAGTGTTCTTTTGTTTTGCCAGAATTGAGTATTTGTTGTGGGGCTCTTGTCTGCAATTAATCTTTGAATTTTAGTCTTCATGGTCTTCCTGCTTTAATGAACCCATTTGCCATGCTACCTGACTACTTTGAAGGGAGATTGTATCTGGGCTAACACCACTTCTTTGGGATAACCCAAGAGTTGGGAAACAGGAAGTCGCACTGAACAAAATTATTTGCAAAGTTATTTGGATAAATTATTAGACTGTGATCTATATTACATTGTATATAGTCTGCTGTAAGTTAAATTCTACTATGTAATTTTGCATCATTTAAGACATATTCTTTGCTTCAGTTCAGTTTCTTAGGGCCAGATTATTTTCCTTTATAATTATTTGAACAGCATAAAGAATGGTGGGGAGGTGTGCTGGCACTCCTGTTTACCTCCACTAATCAGTATGGCATCTTACCTGACTCTTGGCTGAATGCTTGCATTGTTCCCATATACAAGAAAGTCTCCAGTCAATTACCACACTATTAGCCTTTTTTCAATAACTGATAAGTTGCATGCAAAACATCTGCTGAATAAATTACTAAAATGGATGAGGGAGCATCATCTGCCTGGAGAAGAACAAATTGGTTTTTGTAAGTCAGTACTTGATCACTGTGTGATACTTTCCTTCTTGGTAAAAATATACAGTGGACCTGAAAGGTAGAAACTTTACACAACTTTTACATGACTTTTTAAGATGTTGACTCTGTCTCCAGAGATATATTGTCTGGAATACACTATTTGAGCTGGGTATTGATGATTGACTTCTCTTCCTTATCAGGAAGTTGCATTCATCCATAACAAATCAATCAAATAAGATGTACCATTGCTGGGTCACATGCCACCAAAATTCCAGTTACCAAGGGAGTTAAGAAGGGCTGGTTTTTGGCACTCTTTTAAACTTGTGTTTGAGTGACATGGCTCCCTCACTCTGTCAATGCCCATTATCCCAATATTGGTCATAGATATGTTCCTTGACTTTTATATGCTAATGATGCAATTTTACTATCATGCACTCAGAAGGGTCTCAAATGTCTTGTGTGAGACTAACATATTGAAAATTAATGTTGGAAAATCTAAAGTAATGTTCCTTGCAAGTATGTGGGGAAAGTACAGATGACAGATGAATAATGAAGCAATTGAACAAGTGTAACTGAACAGATACCTTGTATTTACTTCCAGGGAGTCAGGCAGCACATGTATGCCATTCCATTAGCCAAACATAGCTCAGCAGCAACAATTTTTTTCATGAAAGAGGGAATCATTATATTTCTCTGGCCCTCAAGTTTTCAGTAGTAAACTGGCAGCCCAACTACTCTTTGGGATACCAGTATAGTTCAAGGCATTTAAGATTAATACTTAAAGTGTACAACCGTCCTTTCATTAAAAATTGTGAGGTTCCTACATGGATTGTGTATTAAAATTGTGCCTACATATTGTGCCTACAAATTGTGCCGACATATTGTGTATGAAATGTGCCAGAATCTATTGAGAGCAAAGCGTGGATTCAAATGGTCCAATTCTGCCTGTGTCTTCACCATCAATTCAATGCATCCAGATTAACTTTTTCTTTACTCCAAAACATTACCCAATTCCAATGGACCCAATGGATTGCTAAGAAGATAAAGTCCATTGATATTGAATTGCTGTACATGTTTGCTTGGTAAACAGTTGACATGTACAGCAATTCAATATCAAGCCTACAGCATGATCAAGAGACAATTGCTAGTTATAGAATTACAGAAGTTATAAACCCTTGCATCAGGAATAGGCTTGGCAAATACCCTAAAAATATGGTAAAATTCGGATTTATTTGAGCATAAAATAATCTGTATACCCAAATAAGACAAATAACATATTAGGATATACCTAAAATTTGGAAATACCTGAAAATTTTGGGTCCGTTTGAATGTTTTTGTATTTTGGGGGATGTTTTTGCATTTCAGCCTGCAGGGGGTGCATTTTTAAAGATAGCTGCACCAAAATTTGAAGGTATCATTTGGAGACTGACCTGATTCTACCACCTAAGTTTGGTGAAGTTTGGTACAGGGGGACCAAAGTTATGGTCCCCAAAAACCCATCCCTCTTTGTTTCCAATGGGAGCTAAGGAGATGGGGGCTACCCTTTTGAGGGTCCATAACTTTAGCCTCCCTGAACCTAACTTCACCAATCTCAGGTGATATCCTGAAATTTTGGTGTCACTAGCTTTAAAAATGCACCCCTGACAGGGACCCCAAGAAATTTGCCCAAGATTCTTTGTTTTGCAGTGCCTTGGCTCCATTGTAGCCAATGGGAAATTTCTGAGTCTGTAAGCAGGCTGCACACTTTTGAAGGTAGATGCACCAGACTTTTAAGGTGGCTCCAGGAGGCCTTCCTGGTAATAGCATCCAGTCTTGGTGAACTTTGTTTCTGGGGGTTCAATTTCATGGGCCTTCAAAATGCTTATTTTGTTTCTCCGCTCCTGCACATGAAGCCTGCAGGCTGAGTTCTCTCAGAACTCTCTCAACTCACACACCCACACCCAACCCCAGAAGCAAAGCTCACCAAGCTTGGATGCTATTACCAGGATGCCTCTTGGAGCCACCTTGAAAGTCTGGTGCCTCTTTCTTCAAAAATGTGCAGCCAGTGCTTACACACTCAGAAATTCCTCAGAATCTGCCAGGCTCTTCAGGGGTGCATTTGTAAAGCTAGTAACACCACAATTTCAGGATATCACCCAGAGATTGTTCTGATGATACCACTTGAGTTTGGTGAAGTTAGATTAAGGGGGGTCAGAGGGGTAGCCCCCATCTCCTGTTAGCTCCCATTGAAAAAATGGGGGATGGGTTACCCCCTTTGGGGGTCCACAACTTTTGCCCCCCCGTTCCAAACTTCACCAAACATGGGTGGTATAATCAGGCCCGTTTCCTGGTGATACCCTGAAATTTTGGTGATGTTAGTTTTAAAGATGCATCCCTACAGGTCAAAACGCGAAAACACACCAAAAATACCAAAAAAAAGCCCGAATACCTTTCATTCGGATTCATTCATGTTTGAGCAGGACATATTTGGACAATTTTTGTGGTGGGAATGCACTGCTGCCACTGTGCTCCAGCAGTGGCTGTGGTGCAAAGTCCTCCCCCACAACAGCATTTTTACTGACCCCAGTGCAGAACGGTCCAGAGTATGTTAGGGCTTCTGTGTGAGAAGTCATAGAGTCTCAAAGCTCTGAGAGCATTAGTCAGAAATCAGTGTATATACAAAGGATGTTAGAACCTTAATAAACTGTTAGACAGAAATCAGTGAATTTATCCTGAGTGAATCAGGTACTGGTTGTCTCAAGTTTATTTTATTGTATTTTGTAAATATTTTGCTTGAAACCTTGATGTTATCTATCAGTTATAAATAAAATCTTACTTTGAAGAACATTGGAATCCCACCCTATTTTCTTTTGGACTACATAGATCGTCCATTTTGCCTTATAAGCTTGTACACACTACCAAAAGGAGGTACAGGGGTTTTTTTTGGGTGGTGGTGGAATTTATATTCCTAGTGGCAACTACCTTATGGAGAAGAATTAAGATAACAAATATTAGTTGGCAGTTATGAGACCATTTTATTTTGAAAGAAAAAAAGAGTGATTATTGCATTTGGTGGCCATGGGTGGAAAGGTGACCATAAGCCCCCTTACCTTAAAATTTTAATTTAGTCACAAGAACAACATGCCTTTTCATTTGCTAGAATGAACGTGTTACCTTCTGCTCTGCTCCTGGGAAAAATTAACAAAATCCCTCTTAAAGACAACAAAATCCCACTTAAAGACAACTTTTAAGAAGATAAAAACTGTTCAGCATGTTCCTTTACGCTGTTTCTTTAATACAAACATGTGGAAAACTTTAATTTTCCTCTAATAAACTCATATAGTGCCTCATCTGATGAGAGAATTGTGATCTATGTATTAGTTTTAACCCAATTGTTACTATACAGTAGCTAATTTTTTTGCCTTAGCTATAAGATTAAGAGAACAACAGTGTTAGTGAAGCTGATTTTAAAGTTTTTCATTTAATATTTTTATGCCAATAAAGGTAATGATGATGATGACTTCAGTTCAGCCCACTTCATTTCGGACATGGATGCAAGTAGATATCTGGATTAGAACATAGCTGTTTCATAAGAGGCAAAAAAGATAAGAAAATCAATTTGTTTTCTCTGTGTAAATATGCTACTGTAGTTTTTAACAACTAAGAATGTAAGGTATTCCCTAACTCCAGATATTCTCATCAGAATATAAATGTGGCTTTGAGCAGTTTGCAATGTTGCTAATGGACTGGAAAACTTATATGAATCATACACAGAATATGGCATCAGCACACTATGCTAGTTCTACAATTACATTAAACAATCAGCCTAACTTTCCAAAGTTCAGTGTCAAACAATGCATGTAATACATGCAATTTTCAGCTCACGTGGACAGTAATTAAATAAATAAAATCCAATTGAATAAATTATATACATTTTTGTCTTCACAGTCTTCAGGGAAGTACATTTTCCCCCTATAGGCAAATGTAAGAGCAGCAAGAAGCTACTGGAGAGCATATCTAAGGCTGCTGTCGGAACTCAGCAAGAGGAATTAGCATTTTTCTTGTTTAAATAAATTGCAGCCTTTACTTTTTGCAAGTCTTAATAATATTTAACATTAATAAAACTCTGCATTATTTCACTTTTGAAAGTGATAGACTTTCCAAAATATTTTTGATCTGTCTGGGTTTCTAATTTTTTTGAGAAAAAAAACTTTTTTATTTTCTGACCATCGTTAACGCAGAAATAATCTGACTCAAATGTCTACAGTATTTATAGAAGTCTGTCTTACTAACAAAGAATACATTCTGGAAGCTCTAGTAAAATAGTCACTCTGATCTAGCAAAAAAGAATCTTCTGTAGTTATATATCTAGATAGAAAGCTGCAGATAAAAGCATAATGCAAGTTCAACATCTAGGTTTGTAATCCTCATTCACATGGCACTGTAGTGATGGTGATGTGCATTCCAGTGTCTCTTGAAATATGGATAGAAATGCACGTATTCATGTGTTGGCCTCATCCACAAATTATGAGCAGCAATATTCTATTATGTTCCGTAGTTCTAAAATAAAACTCCATGGATGCTCTCATGGATGAAAATGTTATATATGCATGTTGCTATTGTTTCTCATTATTCATATCAAATGTTACCTGTAATGGAAACACTGAACATGTAGAAAGATTGCCATATGCATAGCAATCACTCAGTCATGAGTCATGACCAGTTTCAATTATTGGTTTGGATCCAGTAGACAAGTTTTGAAAAGTAGCTGATGGATTGGATCACTTTTTCACCAGAATTCTTCTTTAAGAGTCAGGATAAACAAACAAAATGGTTCACATTAGCTCAGGAAGGGTATTACAGTCCTGTACATTGTGGCAAACAATGTTTGCAAGGCTCTCCCAAATCTATTAAGCATTTTCAAGACAAACAGCAGAATGCTTGGAGAAGGGAAAAATACGTAACAGTATGCTGTGCCAACTCCTTCTGCAGGCTTTTGCACTAGATCCAACACAGTGTATTCATCATATTCACCAAAAACAAACAAACAAAAACAGCCTGGCCTGTGGATCATGATACTGATGTGCTAGATTAGTGTTAGAGCTCAAAAAATGCTATGCCACTTTGTTTACAAAACAATTTTGCACAAGGGAACAATGCAAAGGAATATCTGTTAGTTCTTTTTAAATCTTGAGCCTCGTTATCTTGTATTACCTTTGCAGTTTTCTAAAGCTTTATGGAGTCTTAAACCCATATTATTAACTCTGGAGCATTTTTCCCATTTGGTTCTGCTTCTCCCTCCCCTCCAATGATTGAAATAATTTATCCACCACACTGGAGGCAATCCAAGTATTAAGTCTATGCCATATGCCAGGCCCACTGTGTATAGAAGTAACTAATAATGAAGACAATGAGCTCCCAATGGGCAATTCTACTTGGGATTTCCCTTAAAAAATAAAGTTTATTTCAGATGTTCCAGTTAGAGAAAACCCAAACTTGGCAGTGAATGGGTTCAGCAAGAGGTATTGTATATTGTGATATTCTATTTAGGACTAAAATATTTGTCTCAATAAGGTGCCCAATTTAAAATAATTGATTCTAAACAAATTCAATGATTAATCCCAACACCTATTCTGAGGGTCATCATATGGTTAATTCAATGACATTCCAAAAATTTTATTTATATTTTTATTTTATAATTTGTCCATTTCAAATGAAATTGCTATTTTTATTTCAACCACCTTTGTACTTAATAGTGATATAATATGTGAAACAAAATCCCTGAATATTTATGTAGACTTGCAGATTTGCATCATGAGTTCTTAGAGATAAGTAAGATATTTTCTGACCTGAAAATGTTACCCATCTGACATATTCTTTGCAAAGCTAAAACATTATTTGAATGTATTTGTGTATTCAAAGATATCATGAGATGCTGCTTCTAGGTTAATTGAGATTCTGCAAAATTTTCAAGTCACGTCATCAGCATAAAGTAGGAGTGGTATGGGTTTGCTTGAAAGAACTGGGCTGTGTGCGTTAACATCTGACAACACATGTACCAAATCATTAATAAATAAGTTAAACAAGATTGGGGCCATGATATAATATGATGTCATGTAACAACTTTACCATATATATTTGACTCAGGATGCCAGGTTCTCCCCCCTCCCCCCCAGAGCCTTTGATTGTATAGACACTTCAGAATGGCTATTGACATTTAATGTCAGACTTTCCCACATTTTCACCTTTTAAAGTTTTATCTGAGACTCTATTTAAACATGATGTGAGAAGGGGAAAAAACTTTTTTTACTACATGGCACGTGTCCTGAGTCTCATTAGTCAGATTGTAGTTTCTTCTCACATTATCAAAGCTAAGAATGACATAGTTTTTGCACCCTTTGGCTGTTTCTGCACATAGTTGACACTGGTTCTCTCCCCTGGGCCATTCACATGGTGCCCAACAGTGGCCCTCAGGGCCCTGGTGCCCCAGTGGCCCTCGGGACCGCATTCGCACAGGCACGCCAGTGCAGATCCCTCTTACCTTGTCTCCCAGCTATCGTAGCACTGGAGAGGCCAGGAGACATGCCCCAATGGCCATGGCAATGCCTCTAGGGCTAGAGGCCAGGAGGTGTGTCCCCTGGCCTCTCCAGAGCAACAGCAGCTGAGGGACAAGATAAGAGGGATCTGTGCCAGTGTGGGAAAAACACCAGCTTCCACCCATTCACTTGGCACCATTCACTTGGAGCTGGCGTTTTCCAAAAGACTCGCTCATTGAGTGAATCCGAAAAAGCCCGTTGTGAGGGGAAAACACTGTTGCTGCTGCTGTGCAATCTCCCACACACAACGGCATTTTTACTGGCTTCACGCCGGTCAAAATGGACCATGCAGAAATGGCCTTTGTGTTCACACGTATAATCCCTGCATAAGTTCTTGCATAAACATTCTACCAACTTGTTCCTTGGTTTGCACCTTACAGTTTCACTGACAAAGGATGCAGTAATCTGCAAAGCCTCATACTCTCTAAATAAAAAAATGAAATGATACAGGCCGCCCAATCCAGATCCCCAGGTGGTCAGGGAAAGCACCCCTGCTGCAACATCCCACTGCCTCCAGAGGGCTTTCCATCAGCATGGGGAGGGAAGAAAACCCAAAAAACCTTCCTGCTGCTGGAAAGCTTTCCATAGGGCACAAGGCCCTCGATAGGCTCCAGGCCTGGGCTGCCGTACACTTCCTTTCACATCTGGGTGGAAGCTGATTAATATCAGCTCCACCCCTGCAAACACCCCCACCATTCCCCTGCTTTGCCGATGGGGCTGGCAGCAGCATGGAGCACTAATGTAGTGCTCAGCACTGTATCCAGGGATCCCAGAGGGATACAGCAGCTGCTCATTGGTGTGTCTACCCCTCTGTCTGGATAAGTGCCCTGGAGAGAGCAAATCTCCAGTGAGGCCCTGAACCTGCTTCCATGGGATGATTAGCCAGCCACTCCCCAATCTGGATTGGGCCGTTAGTCTAACTGTGCATTTCTATGGAGAGTTACTCAAATCTCAAGCATTGATTTTACTGGGTTTAACGTAGCATAATTCTGGATAGAATTGTAAAATATGTAACTGAAATTTCTTCAAAATATGTTCTAAAAATGGTCATATGACAACATTTAAATAATAATTTAAATTACCTCTCAGTTGCTATAAACACATATTGTATATGTCAGCACAGTATCCAGTGAGTATTGTTTCTCTATTGGTAGAGTTTATACTCCTTAATTAATTTTTGCAAGTTATTTACATAGTTGCTCCCTGATCCTGATCTAATTCCTATTTTCCAGCCTTTTGCCCTTTCTGTGTGTGAGGAAACAGCGAGAATATTTGAGGCAGCCCTTGAATGCTGGTTTTAATTCAACAGGGCCAAATTGTAGAATAATTAAGGCAAATGAAGCAATCAACAACATTTTAATACAGAGAGGAAGGTTGACCAAAGAAACAATCCATATCAATTGATATTTGTGCATGTGCTATTAAAATTATAACTCTGTGCTTTAACTTTCCTGTTGCAAAAAGATAATGGGGCAGCAAAACAGTTACAAAGCAAGTTTTCCAGTGTGAATCAAGTCAAAGGAGTTAACAGTGTATTAGGTAACCTGCAAAGGAATGTGAAAAGTGCACTGAGATGATAAAGGGTGGATGTAATTTGGTAAAATATGAATGGGTTAGGAGGGAGCTAAGACTCTTGATGAGACAGAGGGAGGGTACTAGCATTACGGAGAGATGCTCATCTTTGCTTTAATCTCTTTTATTTCAGAACCATAAAACCACTCCAACATGCTAATTCTTCTGCAACACTTTGCTAATATTTTAAGATTTGTTAAATCCTGTCAAATGTTTAAAATGCAAACAATGAACTTCTGAATATTTTTTTCTTTTAATCTTTAGTTGAAGCTTTTATTTACTTAAAGATAACCGAACTAATTCGAGGAGTTTTTTGTCTTCCAGCTCTTGCTTTTAAATTAAGCTCTTCTTAACAATAAAAAAGTAATTCAGCTGGGGAAATCTATCCCTGCCAGTACTCAATTTAAAAAAAAAACTTTGCTAGACTAGTTGACAAGAGGTTTAGCAAATTTCTTAACTGTAAAGTAAAATCTTCCTGGAAAGATCCAAAAGTACAGACTCTCCAAAAAAGAGACTATTAATACTAGGAACAGTAGCTCATGATCATAACATGTCCCCATCAAAAGACATATAGTTATGGTTCATCTGGTAACTAGTGATAAACTTTTATGTATATGGGATGTTTCTGGACTAGGCTTAACAATTACATTTTCCTTGATCTAATTTGCCTTGTGTCAGTTGAAGAGTCCTTTTTGGCCTAACTCAAACTTGATTCTGCCCCCATGTAGTGAGGTCATGATGAAGATACACCAGCATTTAATCACATTCTGTGTATTTGCAGATTACATCTTCTCTGGTTTCTCCTGCTTAACCTATTTATTAATATTACTAGGCTTCCGTGTCGGAAAAACTAATGTCAGTTTCTCAATTAGTCTTACTAGAGGTATGAATCTGAAATATTATTCCACAGGCTGGATCTTCAACAAATGAACCTTTTTTCTATTTTTCCCCTTGCAAATAATCTTGCAAATAAATATTTTAGGAATTTGTTTCTAGCAATACAATTAAACATGCAGCTATTTAATAAAGGACATAGCATCTAGGAGGCTTAAGGAATAACACATTCCTTTAATTCTCTGATCAGACACCATGAAAATCAATGCTTATTTATTCTTCCTGCCTGTAGCCAATAGCCAACACAGGGAATAAAATGATGCATCACCTACTACAGCTGCTGCTAGTATTGCATTTTTGCTACTGTGGACACTGTTGTTCTCCTCCTGGATTTCATCTCTGCTTTCCGTTCTCAAAATAGCAACAGCATCTGTTTTCCCCTTTTCCCCTGTAGAAAATCCTATTGTTCTATGCTTTTCTTCTCCTATCAGTTAATCTACTAACATGATAGCTTACCTTACTCAAATAATTTGACCTCCTTTGACTTCCATTTAGTAAGCATTGACATTCACCTCATAAACATATACAAGCTTATGAACAGAATGATTTTGCAAACACAATAATATAATTGGTGTTATTAAAGCTTTCAGGGTTTTTTTAAATCAAGACTCAAATGTGATGTTTGCCCCTGAAAGCAGAAGATTCACATCTCTCTGTCTCTCCCATATAGCATAAAGTACTAAGAAAAGTGTGATGTGATTCCATTGTGAGTTCTCTTCATCTGTCAGTGGAAGACAATATGTGAAATACAAACAGAGCCCCCTAAGATAAGCACCATAAATATTTTGAATCTCTAAGGAGAGGAACCTAAGTCTCACATCCATGAGCCTGCAGTGTATACAACTTACTTGTTAAAGCCATATATGAATAAATGCATGGCATAACACATCTGTCATATGAGTGCTTTTAGCAGAAGGTTAAAGGATTTCCTATTTATACAGATTTCTGCTCAGGATCAGTAGATACATGGATGATGGCAAGTACTAAGTGAAACCAGATTACTGAAAGCAATATGTCTGGCTAGGTTAACATCATCTTTTGTAAAGGTATCATGCCTGAAGGCACTGATTTTTCAGTCATTTTGCCCAGGCTTTTTAAAAAGTGCATTGATTTTTTCTGACTTTATGTGCATTTGTGTCTAATTGAGTGAAATGAGTCTAGTTTATTTAAACCAATAATAAAAGTAAATCAATAGATTGTAAAGGAGAATCAGGAAAAATACAATCTGATGAAGAGAGCTTTAACTCTCAAAAGCTTAGGTTCATTCCGCACATGCAGAATAATGCACTTTCAAACTGCTTTCAGTGCTCTTTGAAGCTGTGCAGAATGGCAAAATCCACTTGCAAACAGTTGTGAAAGTGGTTTGAAAACGCATTATTTTGCATGTGCGGAAGGGGCCTCATACTCTTAAAATCTTGGTTGTCTCTAAGGTGCTACTCGACTCAATCTAGAAATAACACTGTTTAGTTTTAGGTTTGGTTCTGGGATGGCTGTCATTTCTATCTTCATCTAACCCCACTATTGTGCATTGTGAACCAGCAAAAGAATTAGCTACATTATTCCATTTATGTGAACCAGAATTAGTGCCTATGGAGATTGAGCATATGTTCAAGTGAACAGAGCAAACATGCCTGGGATAAATCTGTTAATTATTTATGACAAAACTTTGTCCCTAGAGGTTGTCTGAAAACTGTACTTTATTTAGTGTTAAACCTAAATATGTTGGGTATGTATATGTTTATCAAACATTTTTTCCACTCTCTGCTTTTTAAACTGCTCCCTACTGATATTTTTTTTTGTAGCCAAACAGAAAAGTTGAAAGTGTTCATGCAACAGACTCATGCCCTTCATGATAAAATAGGATGCCCCTGAGCATCTTTCCTCTGGAAGTGTCCCAGAGCATCTCAAATATTTTTTTTCCGAACACAACAGAGTGCTTAGTTTCAATTGTAGCAATACCACTGAGTGAAAATGTGAGAGAGTGACTTCTTCACAGTGCCAGGGGCTAACAGTTCAAAACATTTAGACATTTCAGAACTTATGGAACACTCATATAATTTGAATTACTGTTTCGTATACTTATGGTGCTATCATTATAACTGAAATTAGAATATCCTAACTGAACAAGTTCTTGTTACGTAAGTAAATACAATGTTTGTCAACAACAGAAAATACTACTTGCTTTGGCTTTGTTCCAACATGTATCACAGACATAGTTGTCTGATTGTCACTGCATACTCCTGCACATCATCCTGTTCTAATGAAAGAGCCCTTCAGTCCCTCAGCTGATGTACTGTACAGACAGCTTCAGTTGTTTTTTCTACTTAGGTATGCCCTGCAATGCTGATTCCATAAAGGAAGTATTTGTCCAAGCTATTTTGGAACATGCTATTTTTGTGCAAGCTATTTTGTGCAAGCTATTTTGGAACATGCTATTAGGGTCTTCATCCTAATAAATTTAACAGCACAATCACTCATAGGTTTTTACTGGTTATTTACCATGTGTATACCCTTGGAGTGTAGGAATGCAAATCCTGAAAAATTGTGATCATTTTGTGCATACTGAAGTTGAGAATGCATCTTAATTATATATGTTGCTCCAAGTCACAAACATTATGACCATATAGAAAGTTGCAAACAGCAATTATGTGCAGTTGGTAGTCTCCTGGTATGTACTACTGCCTGAAAAATCCTCATGTTGATTAGTGTAGCTGATAACAAATGACTGAATCCAGGTTGAGGACTTTTCTGAAGAAGTAAAATCCTTGACTTAGCTTTTAAATATACAGAATAGAAAACTGCATAGGTCCACATTTGGAGAAGGAACTGTGCAGAGCTCTCTCCTGGTCTGCAGCAGACACAGCAAGAAAAGTAAGTTAAAAAATATCTACAAGAAAAACTTCTAGGCCCAATCAGTTGCTAGGCAACATACACAGTCCATCTATTGGAGGACATCAGAGCTAAATTAACCTGCTAAATACCTCTCTCCTTTTTGTAGTGTGATAAACTGTATTCCAATACATATTTAGTATAAAAAAGTAGCCTATGAGTAAGTCCAAACACAAGGGTTGCCATGTGCCCCCTGCACATGGGAGATCTACCACAACAGGCCTTCCCTACCAGCATTTTAATTCCCATCAGGAGAAAGAAAGAAAAAAAACTGCTGGCAATGACACCACAACATAACTTCCAGGGAAACTAGGAATTGATGTCACACCTCTCTAGGAATTGCCAGAGATTCTTGATTAAACTTTACTGTGATTCCTAGAGAAGTTTTACGATAGATTTTCCAGCAATTCCTAGACAGATGTGATATCACTTCCAGGTTTTCCAGGAAATAACAAAACTCTGTTGTTCATGACTGCCCCCATATCCCTCTACCCAGTATTCTCCTGTGTCCTATCAAATATATACATTAAAAAACAATCCTACAATCACATGGCCGAATGCAGTGACATTTGTGGATCCAAAAGACATCTATATTGGCCACCTCTCACTAATTGTGTGGACCAGTCCCCCAATATGGGCATTGTAGATGTGTTCCCCATGATGCTGTCAGTCATTCAGATAATGAGGGGTCTGGAGACAATATCCTGTGAGGAAAGGTTGAAGTATCTGGGTATGTTTAGCCTAGAGAGGAGACAACTGAGAGGTGATATGCTAGCCGTTTTCGAGTATTTGAAGGGTTGTCATATCGAGAGTGAAGAGGAGTTCTTTTCTGTTGCCCCAAAAGGTCAGACCTGAACTAATGAGTTGAAATTAAATCAAAAGAGTTTTTGGCTAAACATTAGGAAGAACTTCCTGACAGAGTGGTTCCATAGAAGAACAGGCTTCCTTAGGAATAGGTGGGCTCTTCTTTGGAGGTTTTGAAGCAGAGGCTAGATACCAGCTGAAAGCAATGCTGACTTTGTGGAAATAGGCAGGTCATTATAGGAAGGGAGCGAAGACATAAGTCAGTATAAAGCTCTTGTGGCTCTCAAGCAATTGCAAATGTAAAAAACAGGTCTCGGGATTGCACCTTTGTGTAGGTATGACCTGTAGTTCCAAGAAACAGCTTGCCATCAAAATGTTCTAAGCAGCATACATGTAAAAAATTAACCAACAGTTAATATTCTATCAAGGCAAAGATTTACTACCTTTCTTCTAAGAAGTTGGTTTGATTTGTTGCATTTCTATTCCACTTCTTTTCCCAGCATATAGAGTCCCATTTTGAAATATTTTCTAAATTACTCCTTAGTGTCATCTATTGGCAAGATCATACAGATAACCAGTGTATCTATAAATTATCCTTGATGAAATAGATGATATTTCCATGCTGATTTCCTTCTTTATAGTGGCCAAACCTAGACCTACTAAGCTTTAGAGATGTTTTGTATATCTGTGATCAACACTGATTACTATATATATATATCTGGTTAAATAGTGAGCAGCCCTATCCAGTGGAAGAGGTGCAGCAGGTATAAAAGGGGAGATTTTGCCCCCTTTCCCCTGCACTTTCAGCCACTGCCCCCCCCCTCTCTCTCTCTCTCTCTCTCTCTCTGTGTGTGTGTGTGTGTGTGTGTGTGTGTGTGTGTGTGTGTGTGTGTGTGTGTGTGTGTGTGTGTGTGTGTGTGTGTTTACCATGTGAATCCCCAATTCCCAATATGGGGGAAGCAGGAAGTGCCTCCTTCAAGCAACATCTCCCACAAATTCTCCATAAGATCCAAGATGATGCCAGAAAGGAATTTAAGCCAGTTTTATTTCTGAGAAAGGCATTCAAATAAATGTACCCCAAATGGAAATATTTCTATTCTTTTTAAGTCTTCTTAGAAAAATGCTTAGATTATCGTAAATATTTGAGCAACAGCATATTTCCACAATAGAAGACTTTAGAACACAAGAAGCAATATTTCCAAAAATATTTTGTAAATGTATTTTAGGTAAACTGATTTGTCTGTCTGTCTGTGTGCACATGCACAATTTCTACATTAAGATACCATAAAGAGTTTTCAATTGCAGATTACAGAATTAGACAGGTCTGCACAAGTTGTGATCCATCAAACCTAACACAAGACACTAATTAACCTATGCATTTTCACTATGCAACTGGAACTACAAGGCATAGGGGGCATCAAAATACCTGGTAAATCATGATGCATAGCAGATGGGCGAGATGGTTCACAAGTGCCAGAGGGATGCTTTGAATTACCTGTAAAGAATTGTATAATGATAGAGTGTTAATAATAAAGAAACATTGGAAAAAAAGAACTGCATATAGGAGCTGCCGCAATATGGCCTGTGCCCCTGGCAGCAAGGAGTCTTCAGGAAGTGGCAACCACCAATCTGGAATCTCAAAAGCTGCTCCAAAGTGTGTAATCTTCCTCAGCAGGTGGGCTAAAGAATAATTTTGGTGACTGGGGGACAGCACTTGGGCTGTCCAGCACGCAGATCAGACCCCCATGCTGCGCCCTACACTTCTTTTACCTTGAATCAATAATTATTTATAAATGGCTATGGCCAACCCTTTTTGCCACCAAAAATTATGCCTTGGTATTTTGTTTAGTTTAGTTATAAGGTCCAGGAGGGTCATCAGCTACTTCACTCAAGCGGCAAAGGAGTGGCCACAATTTACCATGGCCACCATTGCTCTAAGGGGAAGGGACAGCCTATTGGCAGAGCTGCCTCCTTCCCTGCTTCGCGAGCTCTGAAGGCTCGCAAGGCTTCACCCCGGAGTCGTCAGGGGAGGCGGGGCCGAGCAGCCTATACAAGGCCAGGCCAGGCCGTTTACCTTCCCCATTCCTCCTGAGTCGAACACGTTCCCCACCTACCTCTCCCTAATTGTTTTCATCTTCCTTCTTTCTCTGTGGTTTTCTTTTGGTTTATTGTTAATGCATACTTGTTTTTGTCATAGCCGCTGGCATGCTGCGCATGGGAGACTGATCTTTAGTTTAGAGACAGAGGGGAAATTCCAGCTATGATGGAACCTCCTAAGAGGTTTGGGGTAGAACAAGCCAAGCGGGGACATGCCCAGATGTGGGCTTCTATGGCTTGTGCCCCTGGCAGCAAGGAGTCTTCAGGAAGTGGCAACCGCCCATCTGGAATCTCAAAAGCTGCTCCAACGTGTGTAATCTTCCTTAGCAGGCGAGCTAAAGGATAATTTTGGAGACTGGGGGACAGCACTTGGGCTGCCCAGCACGCAGATCAGACCCCCATGCTGCGCCCTGCACTTCTTTTACCTTGAATCAATAATTATTAATAAATGGCTATGGCCAACCTTTTTTACTACCAAAAATTATGCCTTTGTGTTGTTTAGTTTAGTTTAGTTATAAGGTCCAGGAAGGTCATCAGCTACTTCACTCAAGCAGCAAATAATCTTACTGCAAAGTCTAATGTAAGAACATGTGTTCTAATGAAAAGGGGGAAATTGCTTTTTTGGCATCGTATCAAAGAAGAATGAGCATCTCAGAGACAGATATTTCAAATGCATGCAGTTTAATTACAACTCTCAGCGTTTCAATGTCTGTACTTTTGAGTTTGCTATTTGTAAGGGAATGTATTAAACATGTGACATAGAATCATAAAATTGGAAGAGATCACAAGGGCCATCAAGTCCAATTCCCTGCCATGCAGGAATACACAATCAAAGCACTCTGCTTAAAAAAATCTGTAAAGAAGGAGACTCCACCACACTCTGAGGCAGTGTATTCTACTGCCAAACAGCTCTTACTGTCAGGAAGTTCTTCCTAATGTTTAAGTGGAACCCCTTTTCCTGTACCTTGAATCCATTATTCTTTGTCCTAGTCTCTGCTACAGCAGAAAACAAGCTTGCTCCCCCTTCAACATGACATCCCTTCAAATATGGAAACATGGCTATCATGTTACCCCTTAACCTTGTCTTCTCCAGACTAAACATACCTAGCTCCCTACATCATTCCTCATAGGGTATACTATAGAATCCAGCCCTTTTACCATTTTGGTCTCCCTCCTTTGAACCTGTTCCAGCTTGTCAATATCCTTCTTGAATTGCAGTGTTCAGGACTGAACACAGTATTCCAAGTGAGGTCTGACCAATGCAGAATACAGAAGTACTATTATGTCCCTCAAGCTAGATACTATACTCTGATTGATGCAGCCCAGAATGGCATTTGCTTACTTGGCTGCCACATTACACTGATGACTAATGTTCAGTTTATTGTTGAAGACTTTTATGACCGGATTCAACTGGTTGTGGTGGGTTTTCCAGGCTGTGTGGCCGTGGTCTGGTAGATGTTGTTCCTAATGTTTCTCCTGCATCTGTGGCTGGCATCTTCAGAGGTGTATCACAGAGGGAAGTCTGCTACACTGTGTCCTGTGAGAATGGGCATGTTTTAGTGAGGTATAAAATTGTCATGTCCCGGGGTGAAGAACCAATCAGTAAGTGTTTGGGTGGAACTTGCTATGCAAAGGTGTGGTTGATAGTATAGTATTGCAGATGGGGGTTTTCAGTCCAGGGAGTGAATCACATTTGCATTCCCTGCAGCAGCAGCAGTATTGGTGAGTGCAAATCCTGTGTTTGGGTGGAGTCCATTGTCCATGAACTTAGAATATCCTTGGCCTTTGCTTCTGCTGTTTTTAAGTACTGGTAGCCAAGCTTTGTTGATTCTGAGTCTCTTCTTTCTTGTTGAAGTTGTCTTGGTGTTTGTGAATTTCACAGGGAGGCCTGTAAGGGTGGGGGTTAGTTTCTGCTCTTTCTGCCTGGCCTTGGTGCATTCCTCGTTCTGGGCTTCGTGCCCGGGGTGGTTGTGGCCTTAACCTTGCTGTGATTATCTTGTGTGTTTGAAGCTTGTTTCTGCTCTGTCATGGGAAAACTGCTGGGACGTTTGGGGGAGGTGGCTGAAGGTTCCGTAAAAGCGACACCTGAAGCCCGGGAAAGTCAGAATCCGCATCCCGTGTAATGCGATCGTTGAAGTTTATGAAATAAACGTACTGAACTCAGTTCCTTTGTTTCGAGTCCTTTGAGGTTCCTTACATTATGCGGATTCTCACATCTCTATCTTCGGATTGATTTTGGGTCACTACCATTGTCCTTCCGTTTTGTGAATCCCTGATGCCCAACGACATGCAGGGATTGAACACCGAGAGCTCGTCGCACTTGGAAGGCGACAAGACTGTGGTAGCCCCCAAAGAGGGCTCCATATCTTCCTTCCACGCAACGGTCTCTCTGGAGGAGCCAGCGGAACCCGTCTCCCTGGTGACCCTCTCTAAGCCTCGGCTCAGCCGGAGCTTAGCCTTCCTCCAACTGCATGAGCAATTGGAAGAAGCCCCCCTGATGGCTCGGCGCATGGTTTCGGCCGGCCGCCTGGAAGTGCGTCAGGATTTCTACGATCCTGGTGGCGGAGTGTCGATGGATCGCGCCCCCCTGGGGCAACATTTCACCACCCGCCAACATATGGATTACAAACCGGTGATGCGACGGGTAGAGGAGGAAATCGGGGTATCAACCATCCACGGGGACACAGAAGAGTCCCTGGCAAGGTTCCTGGATCATTACCTCGAGGATCCCCCTCCCGAAGATTACTGGCAGAGCAGCGGAGCGCGCCCGAAAGGCTCACGCCCCCCAACGACCCACGACTCTGAGGAGGAAGTGTTGGAGTTACCTAAAACTTCCAGACTCAGGCTCACGTTCGCAGAAGATGCCCGTACCCGCGACCCTCCGGACTTATTGGATCTCAAAGAAGCGGCGGCCATGCCCCTGGACGGTGCCCGCGCCTCCAGACCTGAGTTGATGGGGGCTACCGCCCCGGATGCACGGCATCCCCTGGTTTCGGATCTTTGGGAACAGATGGAGGCTCACGAGAGAACCAAACGGGACTGGGAGCAGGAATGGATGGCTCTCGAGAAAGAGCGTGAAGCCTTAGAACAAGAACGTGAACAGCAGCGCCGAGCCGTGGAAGCGGAACTTTCACGAGAGAAGGACGTCCTAAGAGACCAGTTCCTCAAAGACCTCACCTCCCGTGACCGAGTCCTAGAACACTCCCGACTCGAGCTCCAGCACCAACGCGAATGCCTTAAAGCGCTGGAAAACCAAGGAGTAGTCGAGGCAGAATTGCAACATAGAGAACGGGATAGACTGCAACGTGAATGGGAGGCTCTCACACGTCGTGAGAGGGAGTTGGCTGCAAGGGAAGCGACGTTCCGGAGAGATCTCGAAGCGCCACCAGTGGCTCTACCCAGCACCGGTGGCGTGACTCACCGACCCATCGCCCCGGATCATACCGCTCCCCTACCCCAGCGTAGAGTCCTGCTCCCGGTGCAACCTCCAGCCCCCGGTCCAGGGGCGCAACCACCGCCTGCACAAGCTCCGGCCCCAGTTCCAGGAGCCGGTAGGGGTTACCCTCGCCCTCACATCCCTGCACGTTTTGATGGGACAGCTTCCAGATTGCCATATTTCATCCTACAACTCGACGCACACATGCTTGAGTTTGATGATCTTTATAGGTCCGAAGCCGAGAAGGTGCGTGACATCGGGTCCGTGCTGGATGGAGATGTGGCGGAATGGTTTGTGGAATTGCATGAAGTTCAGGGGCCCCTGAACTGCAAACCGTGGCAGCTTTACTTCAAGGGTTGCGACTCCGTTTTCAAGATCCGGAAGAGGTGAACAAAGCCATCAAGACTGTTAAAACTCTCAAGCAGGGAAATAAAACCTTTGCAGAGTTCACCCGAGAATGCCGGTTGGCCGCGAGCAAGCTCCCGGACTGGCCCGAACGCATGAAATGTGAATACTTCCACAACGCTGTCGAGGAGGAAATCTGCACCTGGGCATGCATGGTGCATGAACCCCAGACCATCGCGGAATGGATTACCAACGGCAATCTTATTGCGGCCCGTCTTAATCGCTCCAAGACAGGGAAAACCGCTCCGACCAAACCTCCTGCCAAACCTCCTGCCAAACCGGCAACGACAGTCACCGTCCCACCGAAGAAAGCGAGTGCAGGACTGCCGGCAGCCGAATCCACCTCTGAGCGCCGTCGCCCTCTCGGGTTGTGTCTATATTGTGGGGGCCCAGGCCACATGGCGGCCAACTGCCCAAAAAAAACAAAAGGAGCCTGTCCCCGCTCCCCGCAAGTCAACGGCACGGACTCCTCGCAAGACGGGTCCTCGGGGGCCCCAAGGAGCTGCGCAAACCACCTATGATGACGAGCTCGGGGAGATCGATGACACCGAACCTGAAGGGGTGAGCCTTTTGTCCGGTCCCGCGGAAGAGTTTCCTGCGCCAGATGCGGTGCGTGAAGGGGGAGCCCCCATAACTATTATGACCACGCTAACCAATACCTCCAAGCACACCCATATTCTGGCACGAGCTCTCGTAGATTCCGGTTGCTCCCACTGCCTTATGAAGCCTCAGGTGGCTGAGCAGCTAGGGCTCGAACGTATAGCATTGGCCAAACCAATTCCCTTTACTCAAATGGATGGCAGCCCGCTGGACACCGACGGTCCGGCCTGTTTCAAGACCCAACCAGTGCTTCTGCGATGTGCTGAACACTGGGAAAGACGTAGCTTCATTCTGGCTCCAGTCGCCAAACATCCCATAGTGCTGGGCATGCCCTGGCTCCTCTCCCATGAACCCACCATCTTCTGGGGGCAACGCATAGTCCGATTCACCAATCCCCCTTGTGGGGATCACATGCACGAGGGTGAGCCACCGGCAGAGGCTAAAGAAGATCCCGAGTCGCCCCAGGCAATGGCTTTAGCTAGCGAACCGAGCCCAGAACTGGCCGGAGTTCCCAAACAGTACTGGGACTTAGCCAAAGTCTTTGCAGAACAGGAATGCGATCAACTCCCGCCCCATAGGGACACAGACTGTAAAATCCTCTTGGTCCCAGGGGCACAACTCCCCAAAGGTAGAATATATCAAATGAGCCCAGCCGAGGAGAAGGAGCTTCGAGCCTTTCTCGATAAGAATCTGGCTCGCAGTTTCATCCGCCGAGCCACCAAGAGCACCCACGCAGCACCTGTTTTGTTTGTGAAAAAGAAAGATGGAACCCTTCATCTGTGCACTGATTATCATGGTCTCAACGCTGTTTCGCTGTCAAATAAATACCCTTTGCCCCTCATCAAGGACCTGCTCGATGCCTTGGGAAAGGGGCGTATTTTTACCAAACTGGATCTGAGGGAGGCTTATTACCGAGTACGAATTGCTGAGGGTTTCGAGCATTTAACAGCATTTAATACCAAATTTGGCCAGTATGAATATCTGATAATGCCATTCGATTATCCGTGCCCCAGGGGCTTTCATGTCACTTATCAACGACGTTCTACAAGATTTTCTGTTTAAGGGGTGGTGGTGTATTTGGATGACGTTCTAATATATTCCCAAACGATGGAAGAGCATGAACGTTTGGTCAGGGCTGTGTTGCAACGTCTGCTCGATAACTCACTCTTCGCAAAACTGTCCAAATGTGCTTTCCACCAAACCTCCATGGATTACCTAGGGTATCGGATCTCTCCAGAGGGCCTGGAGATGGACCCGGCAAAAGTTGCAGCTGTAGTGAATTGGCCGATACCCACCACCCGTAAGGAACTTCAATCGTTTCTAGGTTTTGCGAACTTTTATCGAGATTTTATCCCCCAATTTGCTAAGCTTGCTCTACCACTCACAGATTTACTGCGCACCAAAGGAAAGGGGCCCCAGGCATCGAAACCCGGGGCTCCCCTTTCTTGGTCCCCTGAGTGTCAAAAATCGTTTCAGGCTCTTAAGACAGCTTTCACTACTGAACCTATTTTGAAACACCCAGATCCTACTTTGCCTTTCATCGTGCATGTCGATGCTTCGGATAAAGCCCTAGGAGCAGCACTCTTGCAGAAAAATAAAGATAACAAACTTGTACCGTGTGCTTATTTATCGAAAAAACTGTCAGGCCCTGAACTCAACTGGACGGTTGGAGATAAAGAAGCTGCAGCCATTAAAGAGGCTTTGTCTACATGGCGGCATTGGCTGGAAGGCGCCGCATGCCCGTTCCAAGTCTGGTCAGATCATAAAAACTTGGCAGCTTTGTCTACTCCACTCAAAATGTCGGCCAAACAATTGAGATGGGCGGATTTTTTTTCCAGATTCAACTTCACTGTCCATTTTTTCCCTGGTAGTAGTAACAAATTAGCTGACGCCCTATCCCGCCTCCCCAGGGGGACGGACACTTCCTTACGTGCCATGCCTCATACCATTCTCACACCTTCTCAATTGGGATTGGCGGTAACCCGATCCCAGACAGTTACGCCCCCGAAACATTCCCCCGTGAAGGTCCCGGACGTTGTATCCCCGTTTCTACGTCATCTGGAGGAGGCGGGACGACAGGAGGTTCCGAAGGAAGAATCTGACCCCCTCCTGCAGTTACAAGGGGGAGTGTGGAGACGGGGGGACTGCTGGTACGTCCCACTGGCCTTACGTAAGCAGGTTCTACTGGCTGGTCACGACGCGGGACACTTTGGATTTTTGAAAACGCTTCACCTACTTAGGAGGCAGTTTTGGTGGCGCACCATGTGCAAGGACATTGAGGCATACATAAAGGGGTGTCCGACATGCGCAGAGGCTAAGGCCATCCCTAGTAAGCCGCATGGATTACTACACCCCATCCCCCCAGCGGCTCGGCCGTGGCAAGTGATTTCCATGGATTTCATCACAGATCTCCCCGAAAGCCATGGTAATACAGTACTTTGGGTAGTGGTGGACCTCTTTTCCAAACAGGCGCACTTCGTTCCGTGTTCCACCATTCCCTCGGCGCCTAAATTGGCCAAAGTTTTTATTCAACATATCTATCGTTTGCATTCATTGCCAGAGAGAGTGATCTCCAACAGGGGCCCACAGTTCATATCTAAGTTCTGGAAAGCGTTCCTGGAGTTGTTGGGAACGGCCTCGGCTGTGGCTGCCCTGTACCACATGCAAAGTGACGGCCAGACTGAACGGACCAACAGAACGCTTGAGCAGTACCTATGTTGCTACACCAACTATCATCAGGATAACTGGACGGAGCTTCTTCCCTTCGCCGAATATGCCTACAACAATGCGGTTCACAGCAGCACCAATAAAACTCCGTTTGAAGTGGTCTCGGGTCGTTCGTTCCCCCCGTTACCCCAACTCCCCGATCATGCGCTCCAACCCCCTGACTTTGGTGACTGGATCCGGTCTCTGGGTTTATTTGTCCACCAAAAACCTTAGGGATGTGCATAAATACACTAAGCTAGGCAAGAAATTCATAGGCCCGTTTAGGATCACCCAGGTGATCAACGATGTGACTGCTCGGTTAGAGTTGCCCAATTCTCTCAGTAATATTCACCCTGTATTTCATTCTAGCTTACTCAAGCGGGCTCCAGATTCAGATGCTTGGCACGACCCAACGGAGGTTCCCCCGCCGGTGATCGTTGATGGCCACAAACACTACGAAATCGACGCTATTCTGGATTCTCGTTACATACACCTGAAGCCCAGGAAAGTCAGAATCTGCATCCCGTGTAATGCGATCGTTGAAGTTTATGAAATAAACGTACTGAACTCAGTTCCTTTGTTTCGAGTTCTTTGAGGTTCCTTACAAGGCCATTCCCATTCTCACTGGACACAGTGTGTAACAGACTTCTCTCTGTTATACACCTCTGAAGATTCCAGACACAGATGCAAGCAAAATGTTAGGAACAAGATCCACCAGACCATGGCCACACAGTCCGGAAAACCCACCACAACCAATGTTCAATTTGTTGTCCACTAAGAGTCCCAGATTCCATTCACATATACTGTTGTCAAGCCAGGTGTCACCCATGCTGTATCTCTGCATTTAATTTTTTTCTGCCTAAGTGTAGTATCTTAGGCCGTTTCCGCACGGAGGCGGAAGGAGTCGGGTCGGCGTAGTCCACGGCGATGTGCCGGAGGGCCGCAGGACCAGTAAGTTGAACGGTCCCAGAATCGGCCAAGACTGCGCCGTCGTCAGATCGACTTACTGGTCCTGCGGCCCTCCGGCACATCGCCGAGGCCAGGGGACACGCCCCCCTGCCCTGCGCGACCGCTCCAGAGTCGCAGGGCAAAGGGGGCATGTCCCCAGGCCTCGGCGACACACCGGAGGGCCGCAGGACAGATAAGGCGCCTGGTCGTGGGGGGAGGGAAGGCGCCTGGAAGCCACTGCCATTCGCATAAACCTCCAAGCCGTCGTTTCCCATAAACCTCGCTTGCCAAGCGAGGTTGGGAAACAGTGGCTTCGCGCTGGTCGGGCTGCACGAGGGCAGCGTGGCTGCGAAGCAGCTGTGCCCCCTGTGCGAATGGCTCCCTGGGGACGGCGTTTTTGCCGTCCCCAGGGCGCCATAATCCGCCCGTGCGGAAAGGGCCTCATATTTATCTTTGTTGAAATTTATTCTGTTAGTTTTGGCCCAGCTCTCTAATCTATTCAGGTTATTTGGAATTCTGAACCTGTCCTCTGGGGTATTAGCTGCCCTTCCTAATTTGGTATCATCTGCAAATTTGATTAGCATGTTCTCTATACTATCATCTGAGTCATTGATAAAAATATTGAATGCACTGGGTCCAGGACAGAACCCTGTGGCACCCCACTCCACATATAATCTCTTGGTTCTTTGTTTCTATAGTTCACATACATGAATCAGAATATCTGATACCAATGCTTTTCAAACTGCTTATCTAAAAACAAATGTATACTGAATAGCAATTTTTGAGGAGGGAAAGAACCATGCATATCCAATATTCAGCCTTTTTCTATTGCTATGCATAAACCAAAGTAAGCATTTCTGCATTTGGGTAGTTTCAGATTTTTTTTAGTGCTAACAGATTCTACTGTATCACCGAATATGTTTGAGTAAAATCAATACAAACAACAATAAAGCCTTTCCTCACCATCTGTGTGTTCAGAAAAACTTTTGAGATTTATTACATAAATACTGCTTTATTCCTGATTTTCTATCCATTACATTTTTGCTTGTATGAGGAAACCATTGTCATTTTTAAAAATCTCATGAATATGCTTACTGAAGCCTGTAGAACTGGGTGGTTTAGATTCTTTTGTATATGCTCAGTGGACAGGACATATCCACTGTGGGTGTGTTATTCTCTAAAGTGACCAATGGGGGGATATTTTGAATGTTTGAGCACTACATATAACTTCTTCAATAAATATATATACAAAATATATAATGATGCTATGTAAATGGAAAAGTACTTAGTTTGGATCTGTTCAAAATCACTTTTCACTGTGATGAGAATAAAGAATAGTGAAACTGACTTAGTATCTACTCTACCATAGCACCTTTTCATATTATGGCTTGCTTGAAAATATATTTTAAATATTTGCTATGGCTGTTTCCGCACGGCCCTTTTATGGCGCTCTGGGGACGGCAAAAACGCCGTTCCCAGGGAGCCATTCGCACAGGTGGCGCTGCTACAACGCAGCTGCGCCGACCTGTCTTCACTCCCCCTCCCCCAGGGCGGCGTCAGGCCGCCCTAAAAAACAACCCTTTAAAGGGCTGTTTTTGCCCCAACACCGTGTTCCCGGCTGCGTGGTGCAAACAGCACTGCCGGGAACACGCTGTTTCCCTTCCCTTTCCGACTCACCTTGTCCCCGTCATCGGCCTGCTGGCCTCCAAAGCCCCTCCCTCACTGTCCTCCGACCCCTGGAGGTCGGTGGGCAGCGTGGGTGGGGCCTCGGAGGCCAGCAGGCCAACAACGGGGACAAGGTGAGCTAAGAGGGGGCGAAAGCGACTCCATCGCGGGAGCCTGTCAGATCGCCGGCCTCTCCTGAGGCTGCGCCTTGCTGCGTCGCGAGCAGACCACCTCGCCCCCCCCGCGCTCACCAGCAGAATTCTTGCCGGCGTGGGGGCACCTGGGGGGCCGTGCGGAAACGGCCTATGTTTCTTAAGAGACTAAAAGAGCCAAAACAGTGGGTATTCTTGATTCTCGAAACATACCCAATCATTCTTACATAAAGACATTTTCACCTTTTCCAATCTTACAAATTCCTCTGTTTCTTAGAATGCTGAATAGTGTTATATTTTATGAGCACTTGTCAAAACAACTTTGTTTAGAAATGTTTAGAAAATAAATGCTTGGCTGTTATTGGCTGTCACAAAAAAAATGTGGCCTGTGTTTTGTGCCTTAGGTTTATTTGTGGTTGCATGAGATTTTACAGTCCCATCTCTATGCAGACAGACAACTCTTGTAAATTGTTGTTGTCTTAAAAATACCAAATATAGCGAAGGACTGTTTTGTGACTGGATTGCCTTAAGTTATAACAGTTGCAGACCAATACTTCCTGTTCTTGAAGATGGGGGGGAAGGAAGTGGAAATAGTGATTCTGATTTTATACCACACTCTAAGAGGTGCAGTTTTCTACTTAGACATTTTAAATATTCAATTTCAAAGTCTCTTTCCACTGTTCACTGAGACCTAACAAATGTGTAATGCAGTTAAGACACTGGATTTCCTTCCAGTTTTCCCATGCTTAGGGAATAGAAAAAATATTGAGAGCTATACTTCAGTGTATCACGCTGCTGTAAATGTGACTTTTAATGTCTCAATTCAGCAGTAAGCTTGTACAGTCTTATCAAAACAATTTAGGATTCCCAGACCCTCACCAGAAATTGGGGATTCCCTGCTTTGAGGCCCCACCCCTTGGTGCCATTCAGCTGGTAGGGGGATTTACTAGCAGCAATGAGGCCTAGATCTTAGTTGCTGATGATGCATTGACATCACTTCCAGCATTCACCATAAGTGAAACAGATTAAATGTTTATTATGACTTTTATTGCCTCAATTCAGCAGTAAGCTTGTATAGTCTTATCAAGATTATTTAAGATTCCCAGACCCTCACCAGGGATGGGGGATTCCCTGCTTTGTGATCCCACCCCCTAGTGTCATTCAGTTGGTAGGGGGACTTTCTAGCAACAAACTTAAGCCTAGACCTCAGTCATTGAAGATGCATTGACATCACTTACAGCATTCACCATAAGTGACATCATCACATCACCAGTGAAGCATGGACACTCTTATTTTGGGGAAAAAACTGTATGATAAATACAGCTTGGACCATAGAGTTTTTGTCCATATACTAGAGTGTGTACTAGAAGTATCTCTGGTGACAGAGGCCTAAGCCTCAGTTTGCTGCTAGTAAGTTCCCCCCATCCCACATTCCCTGCCAGTTGCCAGCGGGTATCTGGCAACTCTAACATTATCTAATATATGACCAATTCTGTGAAAATAAAATAACATTGAATCTGAAAGAACTAATAATGATTTGGTTTTCCAAGATAAGGAGACAACTGAGACTTATGTTTTCAGTGACTGTTTTATCACAAGCACTCTATAATTACTTGTCTGCCACTAACAATCACCAGTACCGGTATTTCAAGAATATTTATGTCTCAGTATTCAGTATAGTGACTGGCTGAGTAGTACACATTTGTGACTGGCATGCTTAGATTATGTATTTCCATGGTCATTATAGAAATGACATACTTCACATGAAACCAGCTGCCCTTGACAAAGTACATATTGTGCTGGACAGCTATATATAATTTTTATTAAGACTTTTCTAAAGACAAACAAAAGCAACAACCAAAAACACACAGAAAACACTACATTGAAAAAGGGAGGGTTCCCAAATTCCCTTGTGGTAAATGTAATCATAGTTAACGAATTTACCACTTGCTCTTTAATTACAGTTGAAAAATTCTTAATTGATATTATTAATAAAAATCCCACCTTCTCTAGTATATACTCACACACAGCCACACACACACACACAAGCCACACCCGGCCACATGTTGCTGTGGCCCAGTCTGGTGAAATGGGAAACGTTGAGAAAATGGGGAAACCCCCTCCCTCCCCTCCCTTGCATGCCACCTCTCCCTCCCATCCCCATCCCTCCATTAGGGAGGGTGGCCCATGTCCAGATGCCAGACCTCCTCCCCCTCCCTCCCCTCCCTTGCATGCCAGCCCTCCCTCCCCTCCCCTCCCCTCCCCTCCCTCCCTCCATTAGGTTGGGTGGTCCATGTGCAGATGCTGGGGCCCCTCCCCCTACCTCCCCTTCATTGCATGCCACCCCTTCCCTCCCTTCCCTTCCCTCCCGCCCAGTCTGGTGAAATCAGAAACTGTGGCCCAGTCTGGTGAAATCAGAAATATTGAGATGAAATCGTACAGTAGTGAGTATAGCGTGTGTTGCTGTAACATCCACCAGATGGCGCTGTTTGTAAAGCAACATGGTTTTACCTGTCATAGGTTTGACACCTGTATCATAGTATAATAGTAGGTATATAAAAACACGCGCATATTCAAATACAACATTGTGTCAAAATTTCAAACCAATCGGTGAAGAGCTTTCAGAGATTTAAGATTTGTAACAAACTGTAACCCTGCCCTTTCTACCCTTCCTTAGGAAATATTGGATTTTCATATTATTTCTTACACTGTGTGCTACAAAATGCCAGTTTCCATGTCTGTATGTGTAGGTAGCAGAGTGTCCATCTAAAAACAGGCCAAAGGCAAAAGGTCTGTTTGCAAAACTAAATCAATGCATGAGTTACTCCAGGCAATAGAATCTGTAAGCCTCACTGACCATGGACATATCTTGATTACCACATCCCGCTAAAGATGTTATGACACAATGGATCACAGAGAACTCCCTGGTACTAGATGTTATATCTGATGTGCTTTTGAGAAACCATTTCCTCAAACAATTGCTTCTTCCATGCATTTCCTCAACCTCTAGATACGATCTCCCTAACAACAAAATCCCTTCCTGATTCACTCAAGCCTCAGCCAAATTTGAATACTTTGGGCAGAGACTTTAGGAAGTACCTCTGCACAAACCATTCAAGGTATCACTGATATAATCTAGGACCAATTGACCCCATTGTCCCGGGAAGTAGAGACAATAGATAGAGCTGCTAATTAGCTCAACCCTGCAAGTCCAGCAAGGAAGCCCCAAGCAATTCCAAAGAAACAAAACCTAAGTTTGAATTTCCTGCCTTACCTGCGCAAAGGGGTATAAAAGTACTGTACACCAGAGCCTCAGTGCTCAATACTAGCCTGAACCTCTCTTGGTCACGTTGGTGTGAGACGCGATATATCATCCTTCGCTTGGGTTTCTGTGCTGGCATAGAAATCCTTGCCTTCTTCTAGATCCTCTTCAGCTGAATTTAGGTAACATATGATCCCCGCTTCCCCTCCTATTCTCTCATCCAAAACCTATCTTTTCCTCCCTGTTTATATACTTAGGAACTGTGTGTATGTGCCTTAACATCTCACTGTATGATTGCTTGCAAACAAAATCTATATAAAAATATTTAAACTACAATTTGGTCTCTTTTGCATTCTCTGTAGAACATTTCTAAAGCCAATTCTGGTATAGCTGTCTAAAAGATCCCACCTAGCCTGCCTCTCACACTGCCAAGGTGAGTTATATTCCCCATTGCTACTTTGAAAAAGTTCTCATAACTGTTAAGCTAGGTAACAGAACGAACATTTACATTTTTTATTTATATATATTGTCGTCAAAACCAAATAACATTAGTTCATTTTTTCCTAATTTACACAAAAAGTCTATCAGGGATCCAATGACCTCCAAAGTGATTGTTTTTAAACATCTTGTTTTAAAACAAAAAACTTTTTTGTGACAACTATTGTATACAGTCATACAAAGTTTCCCTCAATACTGTTGCCTTTTCACCTATCAGGTTTAAAATGGAAAACTCCCTGATAGTCCAATGTGACCATTTTCCATGGGAGTGAAATAAAACTATTTATGTGTTGCAAATTCATATTAGTTCACGCATGTCATATTCAGATATAAACCAATGAATGATTTTTCTTTTTCTACATGCTAGGCTTGGACATAATATATCTATATACAATTTCATTTCTAGTGAATAAATGGTAGGAGGGGGGAAAAAGAGCCAACTGAAAAGTAAAAAAGAGTGTATGCGTGGAGCTTCATACATGTGTTTCTCAGTTCAAACAGATTTACTCAGAAACAAGACCAATAAGACTTACTGCCAGGATTTTTTTAGAACTGTAGCCTATGGATCCCATGCTCTCAAACAATTGAGCAAGTCCTACTGAATTCAATTTACTGCTGAGTAGACCTGATCCCTCTATTTAGCACAATCCCACACTTCCCAGTCTGTCCATTGATTTCAGTTATCACACATATGCTTGCCTTTGGATATCAGGCAAAATGGACAAGACTGGAATAATTCCCTCTTCCACATCACTTGCGTGGGATTCAAACAACCAAGACAGACATCTTTTTTATTTTTTTCATGTTGTGGATTAGGTCAATGGGATAGAAACTGATAGAGGCAAGCAGTGAGAGAAGACTAAAAAAATTGCAGTACAGTTTCAAACAATTTTGAATGCTCAGCAAGACATGAACATGTTTTTCAAGAGCACAAGGGTTCTGCTCACAAATTTACAGTTCAAGCAAAGAAGTGTTTTCATATTACTGGAAAAATAGTAATAGTTATAGGCATATGAAATACAAAGATACTTTATACCAATTCAGACAACTGATGCCTTTAGTTCAGTATTGTCTGGTGTGGCTAGCACAGGGCTGTTGCTTTCCATGATCTCATACCAGAGGAGGTAAGGAGTGTCTTTTTCAGTGCCTTCTATACATTTTTAAGTGCCATCTACACAAGTCCTTTCAACTAGAGGTGCCAGGAACTGAACCTGGGGCTTTGTGAAGTCAGAGGAAATGATTAGGGATACTATATACTTTTCAATTAACATGTTCAGTTTTTGACAGCTGCAACCAGGTGTTGTCAGAACCTCCTTTGACCAGACAATTGAAACACTTGTTGTTGAACAAAGATTTCTTTATTGCAGGCAAGGTAAGTCCCGTACAGTGCTAAGAAGTCTCTACTGCTCCAGCAGAGACTTTGATACTATAAAGCAACTAGCAAACCCTTTCCCCCACCCCCCGTTCAAATCCACAACTGTACTACAGGCCAAGGTATGTGGCGTTCACTAGCTAGCTGAGAAGATAAGAAGCCAAGAAGCATCAGAATAATACTTTCACATAGCAGATTCACACAGACCAGAGCTCCCTTCCAGCAACATCCAGGCCAACCCGATAGCTGTGAATCCAGTTTCAGATATCTTTACATCACTGTCCTCTGACTTGGGCAAGCTGCCAAACAGCTTTGAGGCTGTAAAATAGCTGTGGTGGTGTAGTTCCATCTCCTTCTACCTTGCAGCCACACACACTCACACACACAATTGAGGTGAAATCAATTATTCCAGGTTCATGGATGGATAAGTCAAGTTAAATGATAAGAATTAAATGACAGGCAGACTGCAATCCCCATTGAATTCCATAAGGCTGTGCCAAGCACACATGCATGGTAACATTGGTTAAGAGCTCATGTATCTAATCTGGAGGAACCGGGTTTGATTCCCAGCTCTGCCGCCTGAGCTGTGGAGGCTTATCTGGGGAATTCAGATTAGCCTGTACACTCCCACACATGCCAGCTGGGTGACGTTGGGCTAGTCACAGCTTCTTGGAGCTCTCTCAGCCCCACCTACCTCACAGGGTGTTTGTTGTGAGGGGGGAAGGGCAAGGAGATTGTAAGCCCCTTTGAGTCTCCCGCAGGAGAGAAAGAGGGGATATAAATCCAAAATCTTCTTCTTCTCTTCTTAATATGGACTTATATGTATGCAAAATTGTAAGATCTCTTTTTTATTTGGAATCATGTTTATTAATAAATGACTCAGTGGTTTGCTCACTGTATATCAAAACAAGGTTGTTAAAGAGTAGCCTGCAGTCACAACAGGTCTGTGTGTAGGGAGTAAGACTGCAAGACCTGGCTGCAAGACCATGACCCTATCATCAAATGGGTGGATCGCATAGTGCATTTCACAGTATCTCCTTGTGGAGAACATATTTATTTATTTATTTATTGTATTTGTATACCGCCCTCCCCGAAGGCTCAGGGCAGTTTCCAACAAAATAAAAAGTTAAAACATCATATATATAAATTAATTAAAATACATAAAATATTAGACTAGAGATGGCTTCAGCTATTCTATTCCCCCTTTTATGAACCCACGGGAGGCCAGATTTTTGCTTTTTGTTGCAGTTGATATCATCCCGGCTGGCCAAACGCCTGGCGGAACAGGTCCGTTTTACAGGCCCTGCGGAAACTTTGTAAATCCCGCAGGGTCCTGATCTCACCTGGAAGCCTGTTCCACCAGGTAGGGGCCAGAGCCGTAAAAGCCTTGGCCCTTGTAGAGGCCAGCCGGATCGCCTTGGGGCCTGACTAAACCTAAGGAGTTACTGACTAAACCTAAGGAGCCCACAGTTCCCTCACCTGTCTCCACTGCCCAATGTGTTGCTGAATTGGACAGCACCAAGATTTACATCGTGTATTTGAGGAAACAGAATGTGATTTGTTACCCCCGCATAGACTTGTGTGAGACCACACATGGTAAAATGCTGTCATTTGTTTGAATATATGAAATGTTTGAATATATGGAAAGTGATGCACAAACCAAACAGGCTCAGGCTGTTCACAAACTACCAAACTGTTCAAAGAACAATGAGGTTTCATAACTGGAGAAAAGAATGTGAGTTAAACCAGTAGGTTCAAGCTCAAACATTTTATATGTAATCTACTATTCTTTCTCCAATAACATCTCTGGATCTCTCACAGGTTTTTCAGCAATATGGAAATGTGCATACATCTTGTTTATCTATACTGCATATTAAAAAGAATGTATGCAGTATTTATGAAAAGGTTAATCAAAGCCTCATATAGATTTTCATATAGCTGTACCTAAATGCCATTTTATTATCCCACTGGCCAAGAACCAAAAAAAATGACATATTGATATCAGGTTAGGTGGCAAAATGATGTTTTTATTATTGATAGTTTTTTATGATGTCAAGATAGCCAAAAAATTTCATGCCTAATTTTTCATGCCTTTTCTAATTTGAGCTATAACTTGTAAACCAAGCAATCAATTTCAAGTTTTAACACATTGTTGGAAACCTTATAGATCAGTGGTTCTCAACCTTCCTAATGCCGCGACCCTTTAATACAGTTCGTCATGTTGTGGTGACCCCCAACCCTAAATCCATTTTACAGATGGAGAACACTGATGCAGAGAGTCTTAGGCAACCCCCGTGAAAGGGTCGTTCGACCCCCAAAGGAGTCCTGACCCCCAGGTTGAGAACCACTGTTATAGATTCAATTACAAATAACTAATACTACTCAAATAATATTCCTTCCACAAATTTTCACTCCACTTTTCTATAAATCTCACCCACCTTTACTTCTGATATGTCGTGTAAACAGATTGAAGAGATAGGGAGATGTTTTATAGCTCAAATGATAAAAAGATAGGGAAAATGGCCTTTGACCATCTTGATGACTTCATAAAAAGCTTAAGCTACCAACATATTGAAACATAACACACAAACACGCACCTTTCAGAAAAAAACAACATAAAGATATTTTGCTATCTTACCAGCTACTGGCATCTGGTCTGATTATATTGGTACATTTAGACTATGGAAGAATTTAAATAAATTGCAAATGCAGTCATGGAATAATACTTCCTCACTCCCACCCCCAAATTATGATAACAAGAGACACAGCTTCAGAGGCTGTGAAGAAAGAACAATAACATTAACACTTTTCATATGATCTAGGACAGGTATTTCAGGGCCTTTTTAATAGGTTTTAGGATGGGAAAATATTTTTAAAATATTCTAAAAGAGGAGTTCACTTTAATTATTTTGTGTCTACTGATCAAATTTACTTTCTCTGTTCACTTTCAGTTTTTCAGATCTTAGGCACTCTTCTCATTAGCCAATATTTATTTAAAACACATTGAACCAGGATGCAGTTCTGTGGAAGAATATATTCTCTCAGTAATTAAAATGGTGATATTTATCATCCTCAATGCAATTTAGAGGATAGTAAAATACCATATGGAAAATCCAGTCCCACTACAGGTGGAATACTCATGCATGAAGGAGTCCTGCCCCTCCATGAGTAACTAATATTTCATGGAAAGGACAAATCGAAGGCACATATAGACCTCCCATCCCCCCTTAATAGCCTCCAGCACTGCTTGTACTTTTTTTTCTATTTCGCCTTGTCCCTCATCGCAGCAAGGCTCAGGGAAGCTAATAATAACAGCATATATTCTTAAAATCTGGTGAAATATGTACCCATCTTAACACATAGAGGGCAAAGGAAAGAAATTGGCCTCTACTGAACATTTAGAACTCCTCTGTATATGGCCTACGATCAGCTTTGTTGGACTAAAAATAAAAGAAGAAAATGAATAAACTTAGCTTAAATAACAGCTGACAGGTTATGAGTAGAGACTGTCTGGGAAACCTTGCTCCTCCTTGTGTTCCCTTTTTGCTCCACCAGTAGGATGCTATTTGCTTCCAAGTAGTCCATGATGTTATCTGCTATTATGCCGGTGAGCAGTTTGAGCATCATGGGTAAACATGTTATTGGCCTGTAGTTTCCAGGTGTTGTTCCTTGGACTGGATCTTTCTGAATCAAGTATGTTTTCCCAGTTGTTAGCCATTCATCTATTTCACCATTTTGCATGGCATCATTGAACTGCTTGGCCATTGTCGGATGCAAACTGGTTAGGTATTTGAGCCAAAAGCCATGCAATTGATCATGTCCTGGTGCCATCCAATTTTTCACTTTTTTGCTTTGATTTGTTATCATATCGGTTGTTATTTCCAACTCTTGCATTTGTTTTTGGCTAACATCTTTCTCAAAATCTTTCTCAAAATCAAAATATTTTTGCTGACGCCAATTGTTTCCAAGCATTTCATGATCCAACTATGGGGCAGAAAGTCAAATGCCTTTTTGTAATCGATCCAGACCATATGCAAATTCGTTATTCGATTCTTGCAGTTCTCCATTATTGTTGTTGTTGTTGTTGGTTGTTGTTGTTGTTGTTGTGGTGGTGGTGGTGGTAGATTTCACAGCTGCCAGATCTTTAGCTGGTTGTTGGCCTTCATTATAATTCGAGCCTCACCCAGAGGCCTAGGAAGGTTTTATTATTATTATTATTATTATTATTATTATTATTATTATTATTATTATTATTATTATTATTATTATTATTATTATTATTATTATTAATCTCTGAATATCAAGTCCTTCCCAAGGACCTAGGATATTAGAGGTATTTGTGTAGAATGTATGCTGTTCCTAGAAGTGCTGCTTTCTGCAGCATGTGGACTGAAGTGCTGTCCAAGCTTAGGCTTTTCAGATGCTTTTCAAGATTTCTTGGGATTCCTCCTAGAGCTCCGACTACTACTGGGATTACTGTTGTTCTTTTTCACCACAATTGTTTGACTTCAATTTGTAGGTCCTTGTATTTCATGATCTTTTCCAGCTGTTTGTTCTCTACCCTGCTGTCAACTGGCACTGCAACCTCTGTGATCCAAACATGTTTTTTCTACCACTGTTATGTCTGGGGTGTTATGTGCCAGATGTTTGTCTGTCTGTATTCTAAAGTCTCAGAGTATTTTTGCTTCTTCATTTTCTGTGGTCTTCTCTGGCTTGTGCTCATATCAGGTCTTGATACAGGGCAGGCTGTACTTTGTGCAAAGTTTCCAGTGCACTATTGCTGCTAGCCTATTCTGAAGTTCGGAATGCGGAATCATTGCAATGATGAAGAGTAGTGGGGAAAGGAAGTCTCCTTGGATTCCTCTTCGGATGTTGACTTCCCCTATTCCTTCTCCATCTATCTATCTATATAAAAATCTATGAGTTCGTTTTTCTGTTGACAGGTAATCTCCCAAACTACTGGACCGATTGCTTTGAAATTTTCACACAATGTCACATTCACGGGCAGCCAGGTTTTCATACTGTTTCCACACCTCCTGTTGCGTACATGTCACAACTGTGCCAGTTATTGTGTACATGCTATACCTGTGACAGTTGGAACCACAGTTCTGTTCCTCATCAGCGCCATCTGCTGGCCATCAAAGCAACACCCTCTGATACAAGGGAACCAACCATGCCTTCCTTGAAAACCACTGCCTTATGGAGTGAAAGGGATGCGGCGGGCTATCTTCACATGGCCCACCCACCCTAGCGGAGGAAAGGGAAGGTGAGGGAGGGTCTGGGGGTTTGCTGGACCAAACGCTCTGAAGTTTGAACACAACGTGGCTCATGCCTCCCAGCGTGTTTTACGCTAGACAATTCGCCTGCAAGGGAAGGGAGTGAAAGGGCCAGGGTCAGCCACCTGGACATGGCCCACCCACCATAGCAGAGGAAGGGGAATGTTAGGGAGGGACCTGCAGGGTTGCCATGCAAGGGAACGGGAGAGAGGGAGGGGAGCGAGGGGCCCCTTGCCTCTCCCCTCCCTTGCAATCATTGTGCAATGACACATGTTCGAACCGTTCGCTTCCCCTTTTCTTTCTTTTCCACTTCACCAGACTCAGCCAAAGCAACGCATGGCCAGGCATGCTAGTAGACTATTAATTCTGTTTTCCAAGTGTGCATTGCATTCTTGACCCATTTCTTGATGTTTTCACTGACTCCAATCATCTTCAGGTAATGTAGTATCCAGCTGTGTGGCAGTGAGTTGAATGCTTCTTTGTAATCAATCAAAGCTACATGCAAGTTGGTTTTCCTTCTTTTGCAATTCTCAAGGATCATTTTATCGATGAGCAGTTGGTCTTTTGTTCCCCTTCTGTTTCATTTGTTTCCTTTTTGTTCAGGGGGCAGCAAGTTCTTTCCTTCCAGGAGGTCTTGTATTGCATCAGCTAATATGCCAGTAAGCAGTTTAAAGGTTGTTGGTAGGCAAGTGATTGGCCTCAAATTGCCAGGGATTGCTCCCTTTTCTTGGTCTTTCATTATCAGAAATGTTTTCCCTGTCGTCATCCATTCTTCAATTTGGCCTGTTTGTAGCACTTGATTCAACTGTTAAGAACATAACAACATAAGAACTAGCCAGCTGGATCAGACCAGAGTCCATCTAGTCCAGCACTCTGCTACTCGCAGTGGCCCACCAGGTGCCTTTGGGAGCTCACATGCAGGATGTGAAAGCAATGGCCTTCTGCGCCTGTTGCTCCTGAGCACCTGGTCTGGTAAGGCATTTGCAATCTGAGATCAAGGAGGATCAAGATTGGTAGCCAGAGATTGACTTCTCCTCCATAAATCTGTCCAAGCCCCTTTTAAAGCTATCCAGGTTAGTGGCCATCACCACTTCCTGTGGCAGCATATTCCAAACACCAATCACACGTTGCGTGAAGAAGTGTTTCCTTTTATTAGTCCTAATTCTTCCTCCCAGCATTTTCAATTCAATTCTAGTATTGTGAGAAAGAGAGAAAAATTTCTCTCTGTCAACATTTTCTACCCCATGCATAATTTTATAGACTTCAATCATATCCCCCCTCAGACGTCTCCTCTCCAAACTAAAGAGTCCCAAACGCTGCAGCCTCTCCTCATAAGGAAGGTGCTCCAATCCCTCAATCATCCTCGTTGCCCTTCTCTGCACTTTTTCTGTTTCTTCGATATCCTTTTTGAGATGTGGCGACCAGAACTGAACACAGTACTCCAAGTGCGGTCACACCATTGCTTTATATAAGGGCATGACAATCTTTACACTTTTATTATCAACTCCTTTCCTAATTATCCCCAGCATAGAGTTTGCCTTTTTCACAGCTTCCATGCATTGAGTTGGGCAATTCTTTCATGCAAGTTGGGCAATTCTTTCATGCAAGTTGGTCAGTTGGGCAATTCTTTCATGCAAGTTGATCAGTTTCTTCAGCCAAAATCCATGTAGTTTATCACTGCCCGGGGCAGTCCAGTTCTTCACCGTTTTTGCTCGTTTTCCAACCATTTTAGTTGTTATTATCAGGTTGTCCATCCTGTTGCTGCTCAGTTCAGCCTGCACATCTTTGGCCCAATTTGCATTTTGGTTGTAGTTCTTTGGGTTGTCCTAAATGTTTCTCCAGAACTCGATCATTAGTTCTCCATCTGGCTCTTCTGTGTTTCGTTTCACATCTCCACATCTACACTCTGGTAGAATAATTTCTGGTTAGAGAAGAAAAGTTGATTCTGCTAGAATTGAGCAACCCTTGCTTTGAATCTTGCAATCTTCTTTGAAACTGCCACTTGTCGTTGTTTGACTAGCTCCATTGCATCATTGAGTTTCCTCTTGTCCAGGTGGTACCTCTTAACTAGGTCTGCCTTGATTTTGTCATTTTTCAGCTTCTTCTCCTTCATGCTTTTCAGTTTGCTGGCATTCGACAGTAGTTTGCTAATTTTTCTTTCCAGTCTGATTTTCCACTTTGGATTGCCCATTTTCAGCCTTCTTTCTGGGTGATGAATCTTTACCCTTAGCAATTTAGCAATCACTACTACAGTGCTGTACATAAGCTGGTTTGTTTCATGCAGTGACATTGTCTGGATTCCAGCAATGACCTTGTTCACATCCTTCAGTGAACTGAGCAGATCCTTCCTTGGAACAATCTTCAATGGTGGCAATCTTGTACGATCATTTGCATTGTTCATGTGCTCCAGGACCTTCTGCATCAGTTCTTCTTGCTTTTCTGTCAGTTGGGAACTTTGGGTTGTTTGGGTTGACTCCTTTGGAGGTGTGATTATTGTTGTTTCTTCCTCTTCCTCTTCTGTCTCTTGCAGTCCTTGAATTGTTGCCAATTTTGTTGAATTTATTTGAGTGTTGCTTGGTATGTTTTCAATGTGTTCTGCTGGATTTCTGCTAGCCCTAGTGCACTAAAAACCTTGTTCTTTTCAATATATCTTTGCTCAGTAATTGCTGTGTTTGAGTGAATTTTCCCCCAAACTTGGTACATTCGTTTGAGGTATTCTCTTTTTGACGAGTTTGATTTGTAGTTGCAAGCCATAATTTATCTATGCTCTGCACACAAGTATTTTTGACATTTGTTCAGTACTTCCACTAGCCCTGCAGTCTCCAGCCCTGGTTACTCAGCTGAAGAGCCTGAGTTCTGTAACCCATTTTCAGCCAAGTGCCCAGGTACTCCAGCACTAGACGCGGTCCTTGTTGACCCGGTCTACGACTGATCTGGTATAAAGTTTCTTTTTCTTGTCTTCATCATGGTTTTGGGTTTGGGGCACATTTAGTCTGGCTCCTCATCAGAGGCCTCTCTGGTTTGGGTGGCCCTCCAGCATGGCCCTCTGACTCATTGGAGCACACAAGCCCCACCACCACTCACTTGGGGGGGGGTGATGATGATGATGATGATGATTGTTCTTACATATTTTAAATACATATAAACTATATACAAGATGTGTCATGATATACATTGTGTGCTTTATCCCAATGTCATTATGCTTAACATTGGTTGGTACCTTGAGGAAACGTAGGTATTTTTGGTGCTGGGGGGGGAAGAATTCTGGTTCAGGATTGCTAAATGCCCACCTAGATCCTAATCCTGCATTCTTACCACTATATCACACTGGCTCTGATATATCAGGGACATTTTGCAACCTCCTTTATTTTGTAAAAGAGGGGGTATTTTCCATCCTCCCTGTATGTGCTGCATTTCTCCTCAGGGTGGAACCAAAGTGGCTCTCATCATTCTCTTGCCCTGCTTTTTATTCTCACAATAACAATGCTGTGAGGTACATCAGGATGAGTGGGTATGACTGGCCCAAGGTCAGCAAGCTTCCATGGCAAATTGGGGATTTAGTAATACACTAAAAAGTAAAAGGTATTTAGTAATACACTAGTATATACATAGGCATAGACAGTATATTTATACAAAAAGTATTTCCCAAATTCTTTGGAATTGTGACACATATCCTTTCTTTAAATTTGTCAGTTTGATTAGGAGAAAAATTTCCTTACATTTCAGAATCCACTTGTCAACTGTAGGACTCAGGTCTGATTTTCAGTATCTTGCAAATACAAGTTCTGCAGCTGTCCAGCAGATGTGCAATTAAATTTCATTTGTCTTTTGGAAAAAATGGCTTAGCAGCATAACCTTGGCAGGAAAGGGGAAATCTATACCAAAGCCTTTTTCAGATATTCTATAGGACCAATAGGTTTGTGCTCTACAACACATTAATTATATGTGCAGATAAATTGCATTTGGTAATTTACAGAACCAACATTTATTAAATATTAATATTGGTTAATAAAAATAGCTAATAATACATTAACAGAAAATTGCAGGTAAATCTACCTAGAATCTAACAATAATTTTGTATATTATTTGTTTAGGTAATATCTAAATATCATCCTGGAATGCTGACCAGAAGTGCACATATTTAAATTTATGCACATGCTTAAATTTTCTACTTTTAAACTAGCACCAAGAATAGAATTACATAGTTGTGTGCATTCAGTTTTAAACATACATACATACATACATACATACATACATACATACATACATACATACATACATACATACATACATACATAACAAGCTATACCAGCTCCTAGGTCTTAATTGGTTCTTGTTTTTACTGCCTCTAATGGTTTATAATTGCTGTCTTTCCAGGGCAACGATAAACAAACGAAAACCCTGAAGTAGAGACCACTTTCAAACCAAAAATTATCCTAGGGTGATTGTTCCCATAACTATTATGTATTGCATCTGGTATAGATGGCAGTTTCATAGCAACAATGTATCAAAATAACTTGGCAATCTTTTATGCCATCTGTACCTTGAGATATTATAGTCCAAATAATGTGTACAAATCATATGTGACATGACAGGCCAATGAAGAAACATCAACATTTATTAGATTCCATACATGACAAAAATGAACCATGCAGTCAGATACTAAAACTTGATTCTAGTGTAGCTAAGCTTAGCATAAACAGAAGTTTGGAGCATGCTTAAAATGAAATCTATTCTAGTGTATGTTTGATTCTTTCAGCAATGAACTTTATTATGTTGTAAACTTGTTACTTTGCCTGAAAGGCACATCTAACAACAACTATCTTTTTATTAAAAACAAATCCATGCAAATTACAAGGAGCAAGAAACATCAAATGGATTTTCAAAAATATTGCATAAAATTTATATTTAGCAGACTGCTAAAAACTGATCCTTTTCTAGTGATACTGCATTTCTCACAAATACCACATACAAAATCAAATTTGCACAAGTTATAATACTAATTTTCTCTTGAGTCATTTCCCAATAATTTCTAATTTCTGATGTGTTCATACTTTAAAATGATAGGAACTTCTAATTTACATGCTACTTTTGCACATATATAATAGCTGCAATCATCACTATATTAGTTAATCTTGCTGGAATATTCAGACATTCCTGGATTGGTAGCAAGAATGCAGCTCACCTTCTGAAGCCACTGTTCGCTGTCCAGGAGGAAAGGAGAGGGAAGAGCAGAAGGGAGCACGCTGGTCAAATGGTGTCCCAAGGGCAAGACCATTAGCAGGATGCACCAGCACAGGAAAAGCCTGCCAGGTCAGAAGGGCAGGGGCAGAGCTGCAGACTGGTATGTTCTCAGACCAACCCATTGGGTGTGAGGGCTCTGTTTTAAGACAACATTCTTTTAATCCTTGAGGTGCCCAGCAGTACAGAGCCAAAAAGGGGCACCCCTTCTCTGTACTGGCTAATGTATCCCCAAGGACAGGAAATTTTGTCTGGACTTGCCCTCGCCCACATCTAGTCTTGCATAATTGTCTGCTGCTCCCTTCCTAAAGGGATTAAAGCTAAGATAATGCCTGCCTTGGGAACTTTGCTTTTCACCTCCAAAACTGGGATTCATCTTACTAAAGACAAATAACTTGCTAATATGAATGCCCCAAGTATCTAGCAGGTACTTTGCTAATCTCAAAATTCTTCTTCTGACTAATTTCTCTCTAAAGACCACCTTATTTATATTTTCAATGTTTTGTAGCCTTGATTGAGTTACTCCTAGGTTTAGCCCATTAACTCTAAGCACCAAACATTAATATCAAGTATTTCATCCATCAAATTGAGTATCGTCACTCAAGTTGATCACTTTTCTCTTGCTTTCCCCAGAAAGAGAGGGTTCTTCTATGTCTTGGGAGATTTAGGATCACTCTTCATAACCCTGAGGGTCCCTTTCCCCCCATAAGAAGTCCCCTCTTGCAGTAGCCAGTGTTCAATATCTTTGGACACCTCTCTGTTGATATTATGTTCAACACATTGTTTCTTCTACCAGCGCTAGCATGGGTCACTCAGTTCTGTTCATCACACCATTCCACTCCAATATCTGGTACAGTATTACCCTGAAAATTCCCCCAATTTCCTCCATCTATTCCAGACCTATCCATTCAATACTTTCTTTATCCTAGGACTGTGTGTGTGCTCTGCTGCTTTGATTATTGTGTGATTGTATGTTTATTATTTTTCCTTTAATAAAATTGTTAAACTTATTTGCTGTCTTGCAGATTTCTTGCTTAAGAAACTCTCCGTAAAATTTGGCAACAAAGATTCTGGGTTTATCCAACCCCTTGCTAAGTCAAAGGTCTGCTCTCACTAATTCCCCAGCTTCAAAAGGGACAGACCCCCCCCCCACCATTTTGGGTAACAAGCAGAGACATATAAGCAGGGACATATAAGGAGGTAATATTATCTGCCTGCTGTTTTCATTTCCTATCAGATAGTGGTACCAGAACTTGAATGCCTGGAGTAGTATAATGCTTAAGAGCAGCAGACTTTAATCTGGAAAACCAGGTTTGATTTCTCACTTCTCACATGAGCAGAGAACTATAATCTGGTGAACCAGGTTTATTTCCCCGCTCCTACAGATGAAACCTGCTGGGTAACCGTGGACTTGTCACAGTTCTTTCAGAACTTTCTCAGCCCCACTTACATCACAAGGTGTATATTGCCTGGAGAAGAAGGTGATTATAAGTCACTTTGAGATTCTTTAAGTCAAAAAGCTAATTTGCAATTCAATTTTAAAATATTCAATAAAAAGGGATTTTTAAATACATGAGGGTCATAGTTTGAAATCAAACTATGATCCAAGTGGAAGGGGGGTTGCGAATCACTTTAAAATTAAAAATAGCCCTTGAATTAAAGCATCAAACTCTCTTTTGCCCCATTTGTACTCAAAGATTATACAATAGTTCACAAGAGAGCTCCTTCTGGGATGACATCTCATTTCCCAGAGGAGGGGTTCTGAAGTGGTGTGAGGTTATTTTGTCTCACCAGCCCACATGATAGATTAGGTCTCTGAAGAAGCAGCATATACATTTTCTTACATCAATGAGTATATTAGGAAGCTGGCTTGTGGAATCTATTAATTTAAATAGCCCTGTTTGGGGAGAATATGAGATTATTTCTGCTAAGTAAGAAGCTTGAAGAGGGGAGCAAGATAAGATCTGTGCCACTAAGGCACATGAAGAGATTTTAGGCACCTGGGGGAAATCAGGCTGGGGCAGAATGTAGCTTCCAGTCTTCCAGTTGGTCTAAATCAATAATAGACTATTAATAGCAATAAATAAGCACATATATCTGAACCCAACAGAGTCAGATTCATCCAAGTCTATTGAAAGATCACTTCACATTGCACTGGAAAATTCATGGTCTATATAAATATTCTGATATCAACTTTGTAATTAACCATTTCAGACTAAAAGTTGTTTACATCACAACATTGATTGTATTGCCAATCATTTACCATTTTTCTCTAGAGATTATTTTGGTAGGAATGTAAAAATAGATTTTGTAAGTAATCAGCATACCAAGAGTCCAAAACCATCTGATATCCACTTACGTAGGCATAAGCCTAAATTTCTTACTTTCTTGGATTCATTAGAACTGGCTTTGCCAAGCATGGTGCTTTGATACCTCTTCATTAAATGCTACTGATCAATACATCAGAGTCCGTTTATTGGCTTAAGGTTATGAGACCTGACAATATGTGCAGAATTCCTTTCATCTTAATGTGATGGAGTGCAGTTTTGGCTGGTTTTTTGTCCAGGTTGCTGGGCAGCTGGCTGGCTGCTAGGCAGTTGGCTGGCAGCTACCAATGGATGATGGAACAATGCCTTTCAAAGTTCAAGTGACTGAAAACTGCTTTCATGGTTGCTCTGGTTGCTTCAGAAACCTGGCAGGGCATAACTCAGAAGCTGGGGTAAAACCTCCCCCCTCACTTTGATAAATTACTTCACCTGTGTGAGGCTGAAGAGCACCCTCAATTGACTTATAAGCAACATGAAGGTAATCCCTCCACCCATGCCACCCTTCCAGACAACAGGAAGTTGTTTTTAAGAGTTGCTATACACCACAAGTGTTTAGTTCAGGTCATATTTAAATAAGCTATGGAGGCACACCAAGCATTCTGTAATTTTTTTTCAGGTTGTCCCACTGTTCTACTTTCAAGGACGGTTCTTGTAATGGTGCCCCCAACACTGGGCTCTGGCAAGGCAATTTTATAAACATATAAATTCAGAAGTCATTCTGTAAATATAGTGCAACAGCACTAATTAACCACTTAAGCAATCATGAATAAAGGCAATGAAACCAACAAATAATATTATCACAGTTGAAACACTTGACATAAAGTAAATGATACTCCGTAACTGGAGCGTAATGGCCAGTAGAATTCAGTTCATTCACATCTATATGTTCATTAACAAGTTCATTCATGAGAACAGTTCATGACAAGTAATGTCCATTCCAAAGCAGAAACTCTTGCTGGGAAAACTTCCAAAAGTAATCAATTTTTTAAAAAAATAAATCATTTCTTGGGTAACCTCCAGCACCGTGTAGCAAAAAGGAAAGATTATTAAAACTCAACGGAACTCTTATTGGAAGGACTGTACTGCGTGGGTGAGTGCATGCAGGCATATATTCAACATCAATGAAGCTCTGTTCTGAACATCTCATATGTAATTGACGTTTTCGAAAGTACTCTTCTTCAGAGAAATCCTCTTGCACTATTTTTAAGCTGCCAAAAGTGCAGGTGCTCTGAAATCATAAGTACAATGTAATATGCGTATGTAATATATGAACAGTGTATTAAATCATAAACATCATGTTCATGCAATGCTCTGTGCACTGTTATATTCAATGACTAATATCTAAGTTTATACAAATTCATTAGAACATAATTTATTTTTTTTGTCTGGCTAATATCACCAATATCATCATAAAGCATCATAAAATTACAATTGATTATTGTACTGTTATTTAGTACTTACAAATACTCTCCATAGAGCTGTTCTCCCTGCAAATGGCTATTGTGCTGTAACGTTCTAACTGGAGGATGGGGTTTATCTGAACACTAATTGCTTGCATCCGTTTGCAGGAGGCAACATATTAAAGGGCTACTCTATATTTGGATGATTATTTTTATTATTGTAGTGGTGGGATGGAACAAATGAATTTATAGATGACAGGAAAAATCAATGTTGTGATTGAGTCCCATTATATTGCTTTTGAATGCAAAAATAAAATGGTTCTCACATTGTAGGATGTATTTCCTAATGTCAGTGTGTTTGATGTGGTGATATGTTGCTAACACTGCAAATCTTAGACCCTTATCAGAATGTTGTTTTTCTAAAAATTACTGTACTAAGGGGGCATCTATATTCTTATTGCATATTGAACTCCTATGTTCACCAACCCTGACCCTAATCGGGTGTAAAGTCATTCCAATATAGACTTTTAAACATGGACATATAATAATGTACACACAGTGGGAGGTATTACAATTTGTAAATTGAGATAAGTGCCAATGAAAGCCTGAGTACAGCAGTGGCGTAGGAGGTTAAGAGCTCGTGTATCTAATCTGGAGGAACCGGGTTTGATTCCCAGCTCTGCCGCCTGAGCTGTGGAGGCTTATCTGGGGAATTCAGCTTAGCCTGTACACTCCCACACACGCCAGCTTGGACTAGTCACAGCTTCTCGGAGCTCTCTCAGCCCCACCTACCTCACAGGGTGTTTGTTGTGAGGGAAGGAGGGCAAGGAGATTGTAAGCCCCTTTGAGTCTCCTGCAGGAGAGAAAGGGGGGATATAAATCCAAACTCTTCTTCTTCTGATAAGGTATCTGAGATCTTAGTCTAAATAGTGAGAACACATTGCTTACATCTTCCACATGGGTAATGACCCCGGAGTATTGATCTTTGTGGTGGTCTCTGTATGGAAATATCTGCCTTGGTGAGAGCCTGTCGAAGATTTTTTGTTCTTCTATAGCCTATCAGTGGAGGTTGAGAGCACCTGGCAATATCAGATATGACATGCCAGTGATGTTGTACTGCCTGTTTAATTTGAGGTGCTACGTTAGTGAAGTCAATAGCCCACTGAATACGGTCTGGAGTTGGGCGTTGGTGTGGCTGTAATAATTCAGCACAGTTTATGGCTTGTGCTCTGTGCCACGCTGCATTCAGAATGGAGATGGGACAGCGGCGCACCTGGTAATTTCATAAAATAGTGTTGGCCTTCTGTTGGAAAGAATCGTTACTGCTGGAGTTCCTTTTAGCACGGATCAATTGAGAGAAGGGTAAATTAACCCTAAGGTGCCTAAGGTGGAAAGATCAGAAATGAAGGGCTTTATTTTTATCTGTAGCCTTATGGTACAATCTGTTACCTAGCTTAACAGGGGTTGTGAACTTATTTCTAAGGAATCTCCACCAGCTGCTAAGAGTGTAACAGCACACAAATATCTTAAAGTAGCAATGGGGAAAATACTCGGCTTGGCAATGCGAGAGGTTGCTAGGAGGGGATCTTTTAGACTATGTATACGGAGAATGGATGGCAAGGAGCATTCTGCAGAGTAATACAAAGAGTCCAAATTGAGTTTTTAAAATATTTATATAAATTTGGTTTCAAAAGCATACATACAGCAAGGCATAAGAGCATATACATACAAGTTCAGCTGAAGGGCGGGACCTGGGGGACAGGGAGACCCCTAAGACTGACCCTTGGGCCAGAACTGTAGTTAACCCAAGGGTGGGTGATCCCAGTCAGGCCCGTGTTGCTGTGAGAGGGCCGCGGCTGCCCTTCTTGCCACCCAGAGGGGGAGAGCCAGGGCCTTCCCACCCAACATTACCAGGCAGGCCTTGAGGTCCCAGACCTTCCCCATACCCCACAGCAAGGGGACCCTGCTATCGCTGTGGTAAATGGGGACATTTCCAGCCTGACTGCCCTGTAATGGAGTGTGATCTACAGTGGGAGGATAGTCTACAAGCCTCCAGTCGGGACCGCCACCCATGGCCCTATCTCCTGGAGGTGACCTTGCAAGGAAGAACCTTGTTAGCTCTCCTAGACAGCGGGAGCTCTGTTTCCATGATTCAGGACTGGCTGCGGCCGGCCGGCTCATCTACCATTCGAAGGGTTGGAGTGGCCTGCTTCCATGGACACTCTAAAACATACCCCTTTATACGGCTGCCTCTGAGGTGGAAATATCAGGTGTGGCCCCTCGAAATGGCCTGTGTGCCAATGTTACTGTACTTCCTACTGCTGGGGCGGGATGCCCCCGACTTTGCTGGCTTGCTGGCAGCAGTATCCTCAGTAGGGATGTAGACCAGGGGTAGGGAACCTGCGGCTCTCCAGATGTTCAGGAACTACAATTCCCATCAGCCCCTACCAGCATGGCCAATTGGCCATGCTGGTAGGGGCTGATGGGAATTGTAGTTCCTGAACATCTGGAGAGCCGCAGGTTCCCTACCCCTGGTGTAGACGAACGAGCTTGACCAGAGATACCACGAGGCAGCTTGTCCAGCCGTTGACTTGGGGAGCAACCTGGAGGAACCAGCAAGAACTGGTGAGTCCGTGGAGCCTCCAGACGAAAGAGCCACATGGGTGAGAGACCGGGACTTCGGGAAAACTCAGGAGGAGGACCCCACCTTGGCTGCTACATGCCAATTGGTGGCGGTGAGGGAGGGGCAAGTTGTGGATGCCTGGAGGGCCTTTTGCTTACCCCATATCAAAAGGGAGGGGGCAGTTTGGTTCCAGGTAGTGTCAGGGTGGGGAGGTGCGGTGAAACAGTTACTGGTTCCCCAAACCTATAGAGCTCAGGTCTTGTCCCAAGCCCATGACCATGTTTGGTCCGGACACCAAGGGGCCAATAACATGATAAAAAGGGTAGTGGCGCACTTCTTTTGGCCTTCTTTATACAAAGACGCCCGGGAGTATTGCCGGTCCTATGACATCTGCCAGTGACAGGTGAGAGCTGGCCCAGCTCAGGTGCCGTTGGCACCATTACCGATGATTGGGGTCCCATTCGAGCATATTGCCATGGATTTTATCAGGCCATTACCCCGAACAGCCTGGGGCGCATGCTATGTATTGGTCTTGGTCGATTACACCACCCGCTACCCGGAAGCCATCCCCTTGAGGACCATGAAAGTTTCCAGAGGGTGAATTAGGCCTTGGTGAAAGTTCTTTCTATGTAGGGTTCCTATGTAGGGTTGCCAAAGGAACTGCTTTCTGACCAGGGAACCCCTTTCACAGCTCGCTCAACTAAACAATTGTGTACCAATCGGGGGATTCGCCAAATATTCACAGCAGTCGGTCACCCCCAGATGGATGGGCTAGTGGAGCGCTTTAACCAAACCCTTAAGTCACGCCTACATAAATTGGCTCATGACAAGCCCACCACTTGAGACCTCATTTGGATCCTGTATCTTGTTACGCTGATGCCTTGACGCCAGACACCCCAAGGTCGCATGGGGAGTTTTTTGCCCATGAGGAGCTTATATATGGGCGTAATCCCCGAGGGATCTTGCGAGTCATCGAGGACTCTTGGGTGGAAGTTCCCCAGGGGTCAGAGAGGGATGTCCAGGTTCTGGTGCAGGACCCACAGGATCAGTGGCAGCTCGCCCAGGGAAGGGCAGCCCAAAACTTACAAAATGCCCAGCAGAAGCAAAAGAGTAGGTACGACCACTCATGCCATCCCAGGGAATTGTCAGTTGGGGACTTGGTGCTGGTACAGCGACATCTGGTATAGGTCACTATGACAGCCCCTTGGCAAGGTCCCTTCTGAGTGACATGTGTGCTAGGACCTCTCACTTACAAAGTCCAGTGTGGCACTTCTCATAGGAACTGCAAGCCCTTACATATCAACAACTTGAAGGTGTGGTGCACTTGGCCACCCCATGAGGGGCTCCTGAGCTGTCAAAGTGAGCTGCCTACAGGGGAGGTCCCTTGGCAAGCTGACAAGGGGTCAGTCGAGACCCCTCCATTTGACAGCCTGCTAGACCCAGATCAGATAAGCAATTCCCAGGACTCTTCTCAACCCTACCGGGTCGGACCCACATCATTCAACATGAGATAATTACTGATCCACGACAGGTGGCCCACAGTACCTGGAGGCCCATTCCCCAGCAACGTTGGGAGGTGGTCTGGCAGGAGGTAGACAAAATGCTCCAGTTAGGAGTCATAGAGCCGTCTCGCAGTCCCTGGCGTAGTCCCATAGTATTAGTGCCAAAACCCAACTGGTCGATCCGGTTCTGTATCGACTACCGAGAGGTCAACGCGGTCACTCGGTTTGACCAAAGGATACTGGCAAATCCCAATGAAAGAGACGAACCGGGAAAAAACTGTGTTTGTGACCCCTCAAGGCCTGTTCCAATTTAAGGTAATTCTTTTCGGCCTACACAGGGCCACAGCCACCTTTCAATGTATGGTAGATATAGTGTTGAGCCAGTGCCAGGGTTTTGTCACTGCTTACATTGATGACATTCTTATCTTCAGTCCCTCCTGGGACCAGCACCTAGTTCACCTACACCAGGTTTTGAAGGCTTTACAAACAGCCAGGCTTACCATAAATCCAGGGAAGAGCCGCTTAGGCTTCCAAGAACTCTGCTATTTAGGCTATGTGGTGGGGGGGAGTGTTAAAACCCCAGCCCAATAAGGTGACTTCTCTAGATGAATATGCCACTCCACAACAAAGAAAGGCTTGAGACACTTCTTGGGCCTAGTGGGTTTACAGCAAGTTTATTGATGCCTTTGCTGCCAGGGCAGTGCCCTTAACAGACCTCTTATGAAAGGCAGCCCCCAATAAATTACGACGGGGGGCTGAACAAGAGCAGGCCTTTTCTGATTTAAAGACTGCTCTCAGCACAGCACCGGTCTTGTGGAATCCGGACTCATAGTGCCCATTCATGGGGACCTGTTTAGGGGCGGTTCTGTCCCAGGAATGGGATGACAGGGAACACCCCATTCTTTTCATCAGCACTTATCCCATGAAGCAGCTCCACTTGAGCAATGCCACTAAACAGGCTTGAGCTTTGAAGCCATAATCAAAAGTGGGCTATAAGCATGCTCTGCTTCTATTTAGATGGGCGGCAGTTCACAGTCGTAACGGACCATGCTCTGTTGCAGTGGTTGCACCATATGAAAGACCATAACCCCTGAGTTTTATGGTGGTATGTTTCTCTGCTTCCGTTTAGGTTCTCCGTTGTCCATCGGCCGGGAGAACAGCAAGTGAACACCGACTTCCTCTGCCAGATGTGGGATACCCCTCCTGACGCCATCCAAACTCTCAGAGGGGGTGTGTGTCCAGGAGCGGGAGTAGCCCCCATCCCTCCCCAGACTTGCTCCCCAGCCCCCGACCAGCAGATGCTTCCCCGTGACTCAGGGCACCGTGATGCGAGGGGAAGCCCATCACCACGGCATGGGGGGAGTCCCATCACCATGTCAATGAGAGACCAGAATGGCGCCCCGCTCTCTCCCCGGCTGGGGTAACTAGCAGAGGCTCTGGCTGCGGGGAGAGTTGCTTCGGCGCCTCATCAAAGGAATGAGGCACACAGAGAGGTCCCCTCATAGCCATGGCAGCAGCAGAGGGGGGGTGGAGGCCGGTCAGGGCCAAGACTCAGCTGGGCCCCGCTGGGCTGAGAACGGAAAGCAGAAGAAGGAACATCGGGGTGGGGGGCGGGGTTTTTAGCCCCACAGAAAGCCAGGGAGGATATAAAAGGGGAGAAGCATGGGAAGGTGGGGAGAGAGGACAGGAAGGAGGGAAGGAGAGAGAGCACATGGGAGGAAGGAGGAGGAGGAAAAGGCATGGAGAGACAGGGAGGAGGACAACAGTGGGGGAGTCTAAGAGGAGGAGAGGAGAGGACAGAAGGGATGAAAGACTTGGAGAGGAGGGGAGACGGTGGTCGGACAGAGGGGGCAGGAACTGAGAGGGAAGGAGAAAGCAGCAGTCCAGAGGCTGGCAGGGGAGCTTCCCTACTTGCCCTCCTCCTAACTCTGCAGACACTGGGCAAGCTGTGGTTAGCCTAAGCAAACTGTGGCTAAAGCAGCTGTCCCATTTAGTCCACTCCCCGGAGAATGGGAGTGAGGCCAGAAGTTCCAGCATCCGGGCAGGGGAAGGTGGGTTGGCAACAGGGACCCCGACGGGGACCCCACCCAGGGCGCAGGACATCCTGGTTGTGATTCTCTGTCTCGTCTGCCATTTGCTGAAGGATTGTGATGGAGGTTTCCTCTGCTTGCATCCTATCTGCCCATAATTTCATTATATAAGGTACTTGAATAAAGTTAGCTTAGTGTTGTTTTTTTCCCTTTTTTGGTTTGTTTTGAGGAAGGGGTCTTCTAAGCTACCATGAAATGGTGTGATAATCAGCAATATTTAGAGGAGTTGTAGCTTCAAAGACACCTCCCTCAAAACAGAAAAAAATGAAAAATGGCACATGCATGGGATCACCATTCCAAACTAACTTTATTCATGTACTATATACAGCAAAATTGTGTGCTGATGAGCTGCGAACAGAAGAAATCTCTGTCACAAATCTTCATTAAATGGTGGGCAGGATGGAGAATCATAAGCAAGAGAAAATGTATTGTCGAAAGCTTTCACGGCTGGAATCACTGGGGTGCTGTGTGGTTTCCAGGCTGTATGGCCATCTGTGACTGGCATCCTTTGAAGACGCCAGCCACAGATGCAGGCGAAACATCAGGAGAGAATGCTGCTAGAACATGGTCATACAGCCTGGAAACCACACAACACCCCCAAGAGAAAATGGTGGTCGTAAGTGAGAACTAGTGGGAGGGGGGGAGGCAGGAAAAAGAATCACTTTCCCTGGCAATGCTATTTTTGTCTGCACTATGTGGACAAAAAAGTCAAAATGGTTCTTTTTAAAGACATTTTATTTATGTGGTGAAGAAAGGACTAGAGATAATATTTCATGTCCTATTTATTCAATTCAATCCTAGACAGTGGGCTCTGGCATGTGAACATGTTTGCTGCAATTAATTAACACATGTTTAAAATTCCACTGTAGTCTTCCTTGTATTTGATATGACAAAATATGACAAAATATTTATGACTTACGTGTGAGCATTTGTAAAAGGGAATTGTGATGGCATCCTTCAATATGAGGGGAATTATGCATGTTATAATAAACCTTCCTGTTCCATAGAGATATTCTAATGGTTTCAATAGCTATTCTGAGGTACTTTAAATTAATTAATTTATTTTAAGAGCACTGAGACTCTTGAGACAGGATTGTAAAAGAAGAGCAATTGTGATTCTTTGAACTGGCTGAAGTTCTTAATCACAAATGCCGTAAACAGGCTACAGAACACTGTATTGCTATAGTCTTTGCTAAGGTAAATATTTTCTTCTTTAATGAGTTACAGTGTCAGAACACTTTATATACAATTTAATTCAGTTGGTGACAGAAAATCCATGTGCTGTTTCATCACTTAAAACTATCTTTCCAATCAGAAGGCATTCATGGAGTTTAAAGACAATTTGCCTCTGTCAAGACTCCCACAGTTTTAACAGTTTATAACCAGTTTCCTTCTATTGATAGAGAAGACAGACCAGATTAGACCTACTTAATAATATTGTTTATTAATTTAAAACATTTTATGCTACCTTTCCAGAGTCAGCATGGTATAATGGTTAAGGGCAGGTGGACTCTAATTTGAAGAACGAGGTTTGATTCTCCACTCCTCCACATGAGCAGTGGACCAGATTTTTGTTCCCACTCCTACATTCCTGAATCTTCTCGGAATCTTTTCTGGGTGGTTTGGGCGAAAACTCCTCCCACATTAAAGTAGCTATAAGGGAAATTTCCCAGTTCCATTGGCAGATTCCTCCCCAGTCCCTGAATCACATTGTAACCCCAATCTAGAAACCTCCACTGGACCCTAACAGCTGTATGGCATAGAGCCATGGTGGCGAACCTATGGCACTCCAGATGTTCGTGGACTACAATTCCCATCAGCCCCTGCCAGCATGGCCAATTGGCCATGCTGGCAGGGGCTGGTGTGAATTGTAGTCCATGAACATCTGGAGTGCCATAGGTTCGCCACCACTGGCATAGAGAAATGTTGGAGGCAATCCCAGACTCACCCTGCCATTGCCCAAATCCAAATTGCAAGTTGATAGTGAAAGCTGCACCTAAATTGTTCCCATCCTCATCTAATTGGAAATGAAATAGCCCAGTAGGTTAGGGCACAATCTAATACATGAACCTGGGAAGCAGAACCCAGCGGAGTGCCACAAGCTGTGAAGCCTTTGGGCAACAACTGCTCCTGAGCCCCACCTAACAGTGTTCATTTTGAGTTTTGTACAGATGAACAAGAAAATGACAGGAAATGACAGAAGAACACTGAAGAGAGGGACCACAACTCACCAGGTACATTTGAAAAATCATTTCCCATTTTATTCAAGGATTAGTTTAACTGTACACCATGTAAAAGTTGAAAAACTTTAATGAAGACATAATTGTGATATTTGCTTTTATGGGAAATATGTTGAAGACACATTACTCCTCCTCAGAAATCTTTCTCCAACATTCAGGAAGGTAGGTACATCTTTTGCTCTCCCTTCGCTGAAGTAGAAATAGGAATTAATGTATTAAGTGGAAAAACTGGTATTAGCAGTTGTGATTATGTTCTCTCTTTTTTCCCTTCCTTTTCAGATGCCTGGACCTTAAGTCTGACTCCCCGCCAGCATTCTTGGGTGAAAGGGGGATCAGTTATGAAAGGCAGACACATCACCTAAGTTGCAACCTGTGAGGCTGTGCCACTGGTTGTGCCACTGGATTATGTCTGTTGGCTGGTTTTTGTGAGGTGAGTTACCAGCAGCTATGCAGCAAATTTGGGGCCCCTACCCAGAGCGAAACCCCTACTGGAGCCCCCAATAAATTTTTCAGAACAGTGCAGAACAGCAAGCCCTATGTAAGTTTATGATGGGGAAAAAGGAATTCCTTTTTTTCTCACATATGCTAGTCTATGATGGGAAATTTCTGCCAATGGGCAAGTTCTGGGGGTGTCTGTAGTGGGTACATTTTTGAAGTATAGGCACCAAATTTGCTGGGTGGCTTTGGAAAATTCCCCTGATGAGATCACAAAGGTTTGGTGAAGTTTGGTTTGGTGGGGCAATTTTATCTCGCTTTAGAAACCATTGGAAACACACACTCGGAGCCAAAGTTCACCATACTTGAGTGACCTTATCAGGAGCATCTCTCAAAGCCACCCTGCTGTTATCTCGAAAAATGCACCCCTATAGGCAGAAAACTGCAAAAAAAAAATCAAAAAAATTCCCTATAAGCTTAAACAAACCAATTTTTTTTTTGGGGGGGGGGGTCAGGTTTTTCAAACATAATTTTAAAGTCAGAAAAACCCTGGCTTTTCAATCTGAATTTTACTGAATTTTTAAATTGTTGCTCAAGTCTACCACAATCTACCCAGTCTGCCCTACCCTTAACACAGGTTCTTTCTGCAATATGTCTGCTCTTTTTCTCAAGAGACAGACCCTAATTTTTGCTGGCATCCTCTCAGATTCAGACCTCAAGTTCACTTTTTCGGCTGTCTCCTATCAGACCTTAACTATACTTTGTTCCCTCCAAGAGTCATATCTTATCTCAAATATGTCTGCTTACTCCAAGATACAGACCTTAACAATATTTGATCTGCTATTTCCCAAATGCAAACCCTGCTCTTCCCCTGACATTCTATCAGCTCTCTGAAAGCTGATCTGATATAACTGCAACCATTAAATCTGTTCATGTCTTCGCTGGGGATCAAAACTTTGACAGCTAGGGTCTACACAGCTTCCTGTCCATCACAGAAATATTTTATGGTTATTAGCACATATCATGGAATCAGTTCTGGACATTTTCCCAGGATGACTGACCAACAACTAGTGCAATCCTATGCAGAGCTACACCCAGCTAAACTCATTGAAATAACTTGCCTTAGAAGAGTGTTGCTATGCTTTGTATTGCACCGTAAATATTTTTATGTAAGTGTATTTATACCCACTTCTTATAAATCTAGCTGATGAGCTGTATTCTGCTACTAAACACAGTATAAAGATTACCTCCAGATTAAGAAGCTTTCCTTCAACTTAAGTGGTTTTTTCTCCAAAATAATTTCTTCCAACCTAAGGTAAGATGTTGTCCACATTTGCTGGGCAAAAATGGTACTGCCTTATACTTTATATTTTTTAAAAGTGTAGAATACCATGTAGAAAGGCAGGTTTTCCTTCTGTTCAGCCTCCTCTCCCACTGCTGCTGTATATGTATAGTTATTCCATCGTGTAAGGAGTGTGATTAGTCGAGGCATCCTAAGCAAAGTCACCCTTTCTAAGGCCGTTTATGCACGGCCTCAGTATTGCAGCGTGAGTTGGCGGCGTGGTAAACTCTTCGCGGGCGTCGCGAGCGGCAGAAGGCAGGCTCCGCGGGAGCAGCCTGTTCCCTCCCCTTACGTGTCCTTCGTCGCTGCGGAAGTGTCACAGCCCGCCCACGCCGCCCTCCGACCCCTGGAGGTGGGAGGACGAATGGCGAGAGACTCGCTGAGCAGCGAAAATTACGATGAGAACAGCGTCTTCCCTCTTGGCCTTGGTTAGCGCAGCATCTTCGCGGGCGGCTCTAACAACAACCCTTTAAAGGGTTGTTGTTTGCAAAGCGACCTGAGGCAGCCCTGCTGAAGCATTCAGATGCGCGCTGCTCGCGCGTTGCAGCAGCGCCTCGAAAACAATGACCTGAAGGCGGCGTTTTTACCGCCAGGCATTAAGTATTTGGAGCACGTGCAGAAACGGCCTAAGTGAATTGAAGTCAATAGGTTTAGGAGGGTGTAATTCTCCTTAGGATGGCACTATAAGTCACTTAACAATTGTGAAGAAAACTCATGTTAGCCCTTAGGCTCCTTCTCATAGATTGTAAGACTTAGTGATTAGTGATATGGAATTCAATTAGTGGTGAGGCTGTAGAATTTAGATACTATACTCAGTGAATAAAATAAGTGTATTTTCCTAGATTAATATTTCTGCCATGGATTTTCTGCAGAGTCTTCTGCCTCCATTATGAAAGAGTAGCTTACTCCCCACACTTTAAGACTGTTAAGTGAAGGAATTTGGTTGCTGCTACTGCTAATGATGAGAGTATAATTGCTCATTAAAGGGTATATTTCATGCTCCAGTTAAAAGTATTACTATTTCTTTTGACATTACTGTCATAACCCTGTTAAGACCTTGCATGATTTACCCTAGCATTAAGGGGGAGGGGGTTGTTGGCTTCCCTTCAAATGCAAGGTTCCCTGCCATTTCTACAATTTAGTCTAGACAGCTCATTTTTAATCTAACTTAAATTTGACTGAATGTTATGCAGTTTGTGTTAAATTCACAGTAGCTTGAAGCATGCTATTAGCATCCTGATCTAGTGTGGAGGGCACACCAAAGGTGGCCAATAATTTAGGAAGAGAGTGGATGTCTAAGTCTATGTGATAATTTCTCAGAAGAAACACATATATCTCTATTCAGCTCACTGTTTCTATACAGTGAAGGAAGTTTATTTCCAATGAATTTTGTCTAAAACAAAATTAAACTGAATTTTGATGTTTCACTCAGGAAACTGCGTTGAAGAATTTCTGTATACTTCACTAAACTTGATGTTGCTTTTAACAAGATGATAAGTTGACTGTCTTTCAAAATATGTGGAAAATCTCAACAAAAGAAAAGGTGAGCTTTGCAGCAAAATCAAAACATGTCAGGAGCAAGTGACACTGGAGAAAATCCAAAGACCTCACTACAAAACAAGGAAACCAAATATCACTGACTGTAAGGAAAACATAGCATGATAGCTTAGCAAGACTGCATTACACTACTTTTTTCACTAGTGGGATTCTATTGCTGGATAAATGCATGTTAAATACACTTTAAAGGGATTTATCAATTGTTAGTAGTACTTCTATGTAATTTTAAACCATTTATAAATACCTGATAAGTGCTTGCCTTTTTGCAGTATTTTTAGTGCAATCCTAATCAGAATTATGCATTTCTAAGTCCATTGAAGCCCACTGAAAACTGTGTGAACATGGAATGTATTGCATTCATGGTGATGTCACAAAAACCAGCTAATCAATTCCCTGCAAGAAACACACAAGGAGTAATGGTACTAAAGGTAAAGGTAGTCTCCTGTGCAGCTACCAGGTCATTACTGACCCATAGGGTGATGTCACAGTAATAGGCTGACTGTGGCCCTGTCCGCACATGCAGAATAATGCACTTTCAATCCACTTTCACAAACAATGGCGCTAGATTCAACTAGGCCGTAATTGTGACAGGGGGCAGAGCACATGGTGAGCTCCGGATTAGTGAGGATGCATGCCCTGGGCAGCCCAAGCGGCAGAGCCACACCTGGCCTGATTGCATTGGTGCACAAGCGCAAGGGGTGGAGCATACTCCCTATATATTAGGCAGCATGCCATTGCTCTGGCCTTCTTCAAGGCCTGGAGCAAACTGACCCTATTTGGGCAGGGTTTTTGCTGCTCATTTTGTCGCAGCCTTGGCGGTTTGGGCAGAGGAGCAAATCCTTATGGGGAGGTGGAGCTTGCGCACCGGACCTCCCCACAGTTGGGGCCTCCATAAGAGGCTGGGGGGGCGGGCTCATGGCGCATGCCCGACACCCCAGAAGCCCGACACCCCAGCAGGAAGGGGGCCACAATGGGCGGGCGCCCAGGTGACCCAGTACCCTCTATGTCTACCCCAATATGGATTGGGGTTGGTGCTGCGGTTCAGTCATGGGTGCTGACCGCCTGCTTGGATGTGCTCCTCTTGCTTGCCCAGCTTCTGCCTCAATAAAAAGGGCTGTGGCTCATTTTAATTCCAAGATGTGTCCTGTGGTTATTCACCAGATGAAACCTCCGCACATCTGGGTGTAATTGTTTGCAAGTTGATTTTGCTGTTCCGCACAGTAAAATCCAGCTGCAAGTGCATTGAAAGTGGATTAAAAATGCATTATTTTGCATGTGCAGAAGGAGTCTATGTTTATGGAGTGGTTTGCCATTGCCTTACCAAGTCATCTTAACTTTACTCCCAGCAAGGTGAGTATTGCTTGGAAGATAAATTGGGTTGAATAAACAACCTTCAACCATTATGTATATGCAAGAAGGGAAAGAAGTCATCTTTGCAACCTGCAATAAATGGTTTATGAGAAACCTGCATTTCACTAAACAAAATTTGCCAACATGAACTCATAGTGAACGGTAGGCATTTTGTTCCATCTGTCAAATCAAATGGGTCAGTTACCTTTTTGAATTGTTGATTTTGTTTTATAAGAATTGCATAGTTGACACCTTTATTATGAGGGAGCAATCAACCAAAAGACCTGCAGAAGTAGTGTGGACTCATTTTATATTATGCTATGCTGAATTACTTTGAAAGTGATTATAATGTAGTTTGAACAGTTACAATAAATGCTTCTGAATACGGCCAAGATGTATGTTCATTAATACTTCTTCTCCTTTAGTACTCGGGAAAAAAAATTGAGAGATTTATAACTTACGACATTTAAGATTTGTTATCAGCAAGGTGTGAGGATCACACTTTCTGTTCTTATTCATCATAAATGCCTAATGGTGAATATGTCAAATACATTACAGCCAATTTTCCTAATGCCAGACACAGCCTCTTACTTTTCTTTCCCTAATTAATTGAACTTCCCTTGCATCCCTAGGTTTCCTATTAAGCAATAATTCTTCTTCTGAAGAAGAAACAAATTGACTTTCAACAGTAGATGTCCACTATCTGGAAACACAAAGAATTAAAAAAATATAATGCTGCTCTTCTGAATTCTTAAGCTTGTGTTAATTAGGCATGGTAGGTAGTTGTCAAGAACCTGCCACCTGTGTACAAGTACTGCTTATATATGAAGTTGCTTCAGATTTTTTTTCCAGTGGTGTTTAGATTATTGAAATAGCTGATACTTCTGCCATAATACATATTTAGGAACAACTTGAGGTAGAAATCTAGAGGCATGGTCCACAGTTAGCTTAAATATTATCTGTTCAAAGTGATACACAAACACACACACTCACACACACTTTTATCCATCATTATTTCCTAGTTTTAGAAGTTTTCCATCAAGGCTTATCTTCAGACAAATGTTGTCACCTTCTAGAAAACTTCTTCCATTTGCTATATTTTTGATATAATTGAGAGATTGCTCTGCTGCTGTGAACACTTGAGGAACAATTGCTTTAACTGTATCAGAAGTAATCAGACAAGATTGCCAGCCAAACTTATTTTGCTTGATTTCTGCAATTAGATACGTGGCAAACTCCTGATCAGATCACTTCTGTGGTTGCTGTCAAATATCGTGTCAAGAAGTTTTGTGCCTGTGCAGTAGCTGCTTATTTTACAGAACCAGGTCAGTTCTCTATGTCAGCATCTGAATAGCTTTCTGTAGTTGTCATTTTTTCAAAAATGAACTGGATGCTATTATACCATTAAGCTGTTTATACCATTAGTTGCTATCCCATGTTACAGCATAATTGGCTCAAACTGGAAAAAAATTACAGAGGCATAATTTGACTGACTTCAGTAAACAGAGTGAAAAGCAGATCCATAGACAGAAACCAGAAGCTCAGATAAATATCTAAATAGTAAATATTAATGCAAATGGTATGTTTTATGCTATGTGCTTTTAAACATTATATGCATTATCAGATGAGTGGCTAGGGACATGGCTGTTGTGAGAAAGAATGGGTGATCTAATGGCATTCCCTCCTTTGTTTACTGTCAGCAGTAAACTTTTTTTTAAAAAAGGCTATTAGCACTATAATATCAAGAATATCACCTAAAAATAGAAATACTGCAATTATACCATTATAATTGTGCCAATTAAATTTTTTAAAATAAAATGATGGCCATGGGAAGCTGTTCAGAGATTAACAGTTTTAAACATGCCAAATAGTCAAAACATGTTAACACACATGTAATCCTTAGAATCACTCAGTTTTAACTATAAGTCTTCAAAAATAAGAAACAGCAGCAGATGTATGGAGGTAGTGACTGCTGTGAAAAAGCACTGTCATAATAACCATGCAGTAGCTTGGCTTGGCTTAACTTGGCTTGGTAAAATAAGAGAGTAGTCCACAGGTAAATTTATTTGGACACATTCTGACAGCTCACCAAATGATCAACTATTAACTAGCAAGATATGAACTGAACTGGTCAAATTAGGAACTGATAGAACCAGGGGAAAAATGAGCAAGGAGTAATTAATAGAGTGTTACATATCCTGTTCATTTACTATTCTGTTGGTTAGTAGTTTGCAGGTACACAGAAAGATGGTATCCCCTGACAATCTTGAATATAGATAATTAAGGATGTGCTTTTCTAACTATTTCATTTAAAAATAGTTTTTTATTATTTTTCAAGTTAAAAAAGATATTAAAATTAATAAATAAGTTAATAATGTTAATAAAAGATAAAGCATAACAAGCAAACGAAGAACATATTGCAATATATAAATCAAAACAAACTATATACTGAAATTTCAGAACTGATTCACCTTCATAAAACCTCAGATGAATCGTAGCTTTTTCAATGAATGTATTTTATTTTGCATGTTTTAATTCTGATTTTCAGCTCTGAGAAGTGCCTTCTATAATGCAGCATGAAATTTTTACAATACTTTTTATTTGCTTTCTCAGTAGCATTTGTTATCTCCCCAGCCTCCATCTTTTTCATTTCAGAAATGCTCTTCTTAAACTGAAGAGATTCCTCCACTTTTTTTAGGTCCTGTCAGTTGGAAAACATTGAGGTCACTAAGCATTCTCTCCTCCTGCTTTGAACCCTTTCAGATTCTGAAATATCCTTTGTAAAGGGGCAAACATAAGTGCACACTTAATTCATGCTAAAAAATGCTAAACTTCTGGAACAGCACTAGAATCTGGTTCAGTAATAAGTTATAAAAGAGGATCCCCCCCATCTGTAAAAAAGAGCCCCAAGGAGGAAGAAAAGCATACATAGAATATTGAATGCTATGATTTTAATGTGTACTTAAATGTTAACAGTTTTGATATCCAATTCCAGTTTGGGATTCCTGCAAATTTTGGGATGGAGCTTGGGAAAGATGGGGTTTTAGGAGAGAAGGAAGCTCCTCTACACAGGTATGCAATATCACAGTGTCGATTCTCCAAAGCTGCCATTTTTTTTGCTGGGGAACTGATCTCTATAATCTGGAGTTGTAATTCCAGAAGAATTCCAGGTTCTGCCTGCTCCAGATGAGGGTGAGAGTGACATTGATTTAACCTGCACAGGAGAACTGAAAATCCAGTGGTATTATTCCAAGGAGTAAATTTGTACAGCAGTGCATTAGAAAAAAATATACAGGAATCATATTATTACTTATAACTCCCATGCATCTTGTAAATTAATAATAGAATTTGCACTGAATCTTTTATACACAGTTCAGAAAAGTTACCCTTCATGTTCTGTTTTATCCTTTAAAGCCAAACAGACAACCACGAATAGCAAACCTGCCTGGTTTTTATTTTGTGGCTAGTACTTATTGGTGATGTAACCTGACTGAAGTCAGTGGAGATATCATAGATCAATTAGGCTCAAGACAACAGACTCCAACACTTAAAACAGATGCTGTGTTGTTTCTACTGTGAATAGATGTGTGTGTAGACTTCTGTTTCTGAAAATGCACATACATTTATTATAGACATGTATCCATGACTTCATGTGGTTAGAGCTGTGTAACAAATTTAGAACTGAACTGCAATCCTCTCTTGGGATGATGGAAATAGGTTCCCAATTCTTTTTGTAACAAGCACTGCTATTGCTGACATTGCTGCTTTTATCTAAGGTAAGTATATTTAAAGTATTTCATTTGGTCTATGATTTACCCCTGTAATATACATAATAATGTGAGACTTTGACATCCAGGAACAGGATTCCCTATTTGATATGATAGGGTCCATGTTCAAATTTGCATTGTCCAAGCCAATAGAGAAGGGTCATAGCTCAGTGGGAGAGCACATGGTTTCTGTTCTAAAGGTGTGTTCTATTGCAGGATTCTCAATTAATGTATCCTCCAGTAGCAGCACTATGAATGATCTGTGACAGAGGCCATGGATAGATGATACCAGTCAGAGGAGACTCTGTCAGCTATTTGGACCAGTGACCCAACTGGGTATAAAGGCAGATTTGTACATTCTGTTTTATTTTTTATTGACTCTACTCATTATTTATTTAAATAATCACAAAAAATATGGTTCAGGTTTTCAAGACAGAAGTTTAGATATTTACAATGATTTGCATCTAAACTTGGACACTAGTGCATATAATTGCTTTATTTTTCCCCTGGAAGTTATTTCTCTTGTTTTTTCTTCCTTGCACATGAGGCATTTTTTGCTTAAAACAAAAAAAAAAGATTACTAACTTCTCAGAATAATAGTAATAATGGTGAGCAAAATAATTCTACTGGTTCAAGTTCAATAGAATTGTCAGAAAATTCAAGATTTTGCTATCATGGCTGAAAGAAGAAATTCATCTTATAGTATGCAATGAATGGTCTGTCATGGAACTTGGAATTCTTACACAAGAACTTATTTCAGGAAGTAAGAAAGTCAGGTTTCAATATGCTATGGTGAAAGGGTACTTTGGTCAATCCTTTTATACCCCTTGATTCAAGCACGTAGCCTCAAGTGGCTATTATGCTCTTACCAACGTCAAACTACTCTCTCTGTGTGTGTGTGTGTGTGTGTGTGTGTGGGTGTGTTAATAGAGAGGGATGATTTCAAAGAGTGTTTTCTATGCATCTTTCCTTAAAGCCATGAAGTTTACATTAGCATAGCTCACACCAAATCATGATAATATACTATCATACTAATATAACTTTGTATTTATAAGGTTGATAATTTCTTCATCTCAGCTGTTTCTACAAGCTTTCATCAAGTGAGAAATAAAGAAATAAACTGTTCCTCTGTGGGGTTTTCTTTCTAATAAATGAATATTAGATTTACAATATCCATGCCTAGAAATAGATACTAATAATCTATGTACTGAATCTATTATGTATAGCTATGGAAAACATTTCAAAGCCCTTATCACATTCAGTTTCTAGCATGAGCAAATTAGAAATCTAGAGACAGAGCTGATGCAGCTTACAAAAAGAGGATAGGGGGTTTGATCAAGAAGTACCAAAGGTGAAGGAAGCTAGCAGATATTATTTTGGCTACCTCCTTTCCCTGCTGCAGCTTCACTATCCCCTTTTTGCCTCCAAAAAACCACTCTGTGAGGGTCAATGGATCCACAGGAAATAACTTGGAAGGCACAATAAGAAACAAGCAATTAATAGAAATGTATTGTCAAAGGCTTTCACGACCGGAATCACTGGGGCGTTGTGTGGTTTCTGGGTTGTATGATTGTGTTCTGGTAGCATTTTCTTCTGACATTTTGCCTGCATCCTCTAAAGATTATCTGAAGGTTGGCATCCTCTAAAGATTATCTGAAGATGCTAGCCTCAGATGAAGGCAAAACATCAGGAGAAAATACTACTAGAACATGGCTATATAACCTGGAAACCACACTATACTCCAATCAGTAGAAACTCGCCAACATCCTAGATTTGAGTCCAGTAGTACCTTAGAGAACCCCTATACTCTTTGTGCGACATCTTGCAGAGGTAATCCGAAAAGTGAGTGGATATAATTGCCACTTGAGGAGGGGAGAATGTGGTCCAAGGATGCAGGAGACACAGAAACCCCCATTGTGTGGGTAAAGTTTGGCTACAGCTGTTTTATTGGTGTGCTGGCAAAAGGAAGCAGAGGTACAGGATAGGGGATGGATCCGGCACTGGGCAGCACATCTGCTGTCCCCCAGTTATAACTTTTCCCCCAAATGGGGATGGCCAGCACATAGGCTCCCCCTTCCCTGAACAGATCAGTCCCCATGCACAACCTGACAAAAAGCGAGGCCACTTCGCTCCCGCCAAAGCTTCCTAAGCCAACAATCAATCACACAAAGCAGCCAAAGGTCCATACCTCATTCTGACTGATGGATGCCATCATTCCAATACAGTGCCAGAAGGTGAAATGAAATGTCTAGGTGGGTGACGCACCTCCCCCCGCCAGAAATTGCACAAGACATGTCATTATCTTATTGGTCCTATGTCTGGCCAGGTCCAATTTCTTTGGGGCCAATGTCCCATGTCATACTTGATGCTCCTATAGGTGTGACCAGAAAATAGTAGTCCTTGGTAACCAGCATATCATGAATTCCAAGTCCAACACCATATGGTGAGCCAGCAACAAGCTCTTTTCTGCAGGCAGATCATTCTTTCCCAGCTAGATGATAAAGGCATGAGGTGGTCCATCCCTTGAAATTGCTCCATCCAGTATTGGCAGAAGACCTCCCAACACATCCTTCTCTGTCTCATCCAAAGCATGGTCATGTTGCTGGCAAGGCCAAGGTCTCTCTCCACAACCAGAAGACAAGGCATACTTGGAGGCCCAATGGACAGTGCTGTAGCTGACAATTCAGATAGTCCTGTGATGGCCTGAATGGCCTGAAAGACAAGAAACATTAGTTCTCAAGCCAGGGGTGAACTATCCCTTCAACGCCAAAGAGTCCCCATTTCCGATGGGTAAGGCAGGTGGGTGGTTGCAGTGTATCTTGAGTTGGGCTCTGTCCGGGGTTTTGGGGCTGCAACCTTGTTCCTCTCCTACAGTCCATCTCCATTGTGGTTGGTGTGCATGAGCACTTCTCAGCATTACAGCTGGGCAGCCCAGCCTCATCACTGTCACCTGGACTTGGCAAATTTTCACCAAGGCCCCAAGGGGGAGCACTGTTTTATAATGGTACACCCCTGATGTTGTTGGATCTTATGCTATTGCAATTCACTGCCTAGATATTCCTATCGAGATATACAATACAGAATGCAGCAATATGTGCAGTCAGTCTCCAAGTACAAAGCTTCATTTTATTTTTTTAGTTATTCTATTCAATGGTTTCATGCTAACACCACAACAACCATTATAATGCATTATAATGTTAACTTCATATACACAGTTATAATGCACTAAACAGGATAAAAAGGCTCAAACATTTTTTTCAATCACCAGGTGGGGCAGCTATCACCAACAATGAAAACAACTGAACTTACAAAAATTTCAGAGGAGTCTTATTGCTGCTTCATATCTGTGTACAGTATTTAAGTATTTTGTTTAGATGGGGTTGTTCCCTCTTTCACAAGCATTTTAACTTGATCTGCATTGTATAGCGCCTTTGTTTTATAGTACTATTAATACAAGGGTTACTTGTCTTGTAGTGAGGGATCCAGTCATTCATGATCTGAATGTTTAAGCCATGCTTTGAATATTTTAATGCAAATCCCCAAACACTGAGTGGTTGGGCATTTGCATTTTTCTTTTAAAAAACTTCTGTTGATTCAAATTGCTTAATAGGACTGAATCATCTATTGGATTTTCCTTTAATATTCTGGGAAAGTTCAATTCTTGTTCCAAAGGAATCTTTCTTGAAAAATACACTCTTTTGGTATGAAATTAAACTGCCAGTGCTCCAAATGAATTAGTCTAGCTGCCCACACTGATCTAGAAGAGGCTGTCTGTAATCTAGCATGACAATAAAGCTACTCCAACCTGAAAATACTGTACCATAGGTCAGTAGAAATGAAGAACTAACACTATCTGCAATTTCAAAAAGCATAAAAACAATTAACTGTAATTATTTCTGTTTGTACCGAAACTGTGTTTCCTTAATCCCTTTGAAAGCTTTACAGATGTTTTATTTATTTATTTTATTGCTACACTCCAAATATTGTTACTGAAAAGGAGGTTTTATACAGCTCTGTTTTGAGAAACAAATGAGGTTCTGTATATCATCTACCCATATCTTTTGCCATAAAACTATTTAATTTTGAAACCCATATATATGTATATTCCACAGAGAGAAACAATCTAATCCTTTTTTTGTTTTTACAGAACTCAAAGTTTTATTTCTTTTTGTTGTTTCTTAATCCACTTCCTTTTCTTTCTATAAAGGGTTTTATAAATCCCTGAAGCTATGTGAGGTGCAGGATGAGAAAGAACCCCAATCATATTACTAAAATCCAATATATTGTGTTATAACCTTGGCTCTTTTTACTCTCTGTCCTTAAACTGATTTTGAATTTTTGACTTCAAACGTAACACAAACAAAGCCCCATGAAATGTTTAAGTATGGATCATATGCTCTTTTGCTGTACCATGTGCACAGTAATTTCTGAACTGCATTCCCTCACCTGACAAGAAATAAACATACCTGCTTTGTTTTAGTATACATTGAGGACAACATAAAAACAATTCTTTCACATGCTTGAAAGTCTGACAGAAATCCAACACTACTGATAGAAAGACCTAAATGTAGATTTCTGAAATCTGTGTAAATTTGTTTTGCTGTCTAGCCTGGTAATGAGGCACTGCTACAGTGAACAGGAAAATCCCTATTAAGAAATATAAGGTGAACCAAACCTTCAGGTGGTACCGCACAAGCCAATTAGCTTGTCCTTTCTTCTTAACTCAATGTTGTTTCCCACAGTCCCACATCCCTTCATTCCATAAATAATTGTTCACGCAAATAATTAAGTTTTATTGAAAGCATGCTGTGAAAAACAGCAAAATTATTTGAGCTCCCCTTAATTGAGCAAACTCTTTCTGGAAGTGAGCAACTGATCAGTTGTAACAGAAGACCAAGAGGACAGGTTTAGTTGTCTTTCTATTGACATTAGTTCATAGAAGACCACAGCTTATAAATAGTCCTTGCCACATCACCTCCAGCTGCCTCTACCCACACATCTAATCTGATTGCAGTGTTAGTATTTCAGATCTTCTCAATTATTGAATGTATTTGTATCCAAAATGTTTCAGATTTGTTACTAGTCACCCCCAAAATGATAAAAGTCCCTTCAATATAATTACAGTTCCGAAACAAAGTTGAAATGGGTTTTTTTCACCTCTTTGCTAATTTGTCAGGTACAGATGATACATCATTTTATAGAAATTCTTTGCAAGATTGGGAACTTAATGTATATTTAAGCCCCTTTGACTACATATTCACCCATTATCTATATACCGTATATACTCGCGTATAAGCTGAGTTTTTCAGCACATTTTTGTACTAAAAAAGCCCTCCTCGGCTTATACACAAGTCAAGGCTTTGGTAGATCTGACAGCTCCCTCTTTTCCCACCATGGCAGAGAGAGGAAGCTTTGAAAGACCTCACAGGCATCACCAGGTGGAGGAGGGGACAGAATGGCCCAGCATGGCCACATACCCCTGCCAGGCTGAGCATGAGTGCAAGTGCTTTCTGGCTATTCTGGCTTCAATTAATACAGCTGGGTTGCTATCAGACAGGTCTTGCCTTTGGGCTATCTTTAAAATTATGGTGAATATTTTTTAAATTATAATTTTTACCTGTAATGTTGGTTTAACATGTTGTTGTTGTCCTGAGCCCATTTGGGATGGACAAGGTATAAAACTAAAATTAAAAATGAATTTTTAATTTTGTTTATAGCATACCCATGAGCCTTTGCTGAATATGCAAATTATTAATCCTCTGCGGGATTATCTTGCCCACTTGCCCTGCCTCCTTTTGCAAATCCTAGGCACTCCTGCCAAAGGTGGCAGTCGTAGTCCTCTCTGTGGGCACATGAGTTGTCATCTCCTCCTCCCCTGGGAGAGAGAGCGATGGAACTTTTAGTGCGTGGGAGCCCAGGGAGGGGAGGAGAGATGTTGCAAGGTCCCTAGGCTTGGTGCACTCAGCAAAATCCGCGAATTCAGTTTTGCAGGGAGACCTCCTGCCCTGAAAAAAATCCAGATCTTGCCCTCCCTGCAAAAGCAAGTCATCTGTTGGGTTTGCTCCAGTGGCTTCCTCTGATCCTTGCCAGTGGAAAGGTGAAGAGGCAGCCAGCCAAGCGGGCAGAGGGAAAGGGATGCCTTCGCCCTCAGTGCTCTGCCCTGGGAAAAGTGCATCTCTCCTGCGCGCTCACACACACACACGCACCCCGCACTTCTGTTGGCTAAGGTGATGCTGTTAGGAAATGGGAAGCGTGGGGCACCCATGCCTGGAGTTCCAGAGGCGGCCTCTTCCCTTGCCCCTTCCTTTTCCTACGAGTAAGCGGACAGTCTCCTCGAAGGGAAGGTGTAGTGAGTTTGCATAATGAGACAGAGTCAGTTGCTTACTGTAAATGCCAACAGAAGCAGGGTGCCACACACCCCTCCCCCCACCAGGCCCCCAGTATGATAATAATGTCATTATTTCAGGGAGATTATTAGCATTAAACCTAAAACCTAGTTTTGGAGAAGCAGTGTAGGTAGCCCTGTTAAGAGCTTGTTAAATCCCACCGATTTTCATGGAAAGAACTAAAGCACTATTCTTTACCTGGGAGTAAGCTCAATTGCTGGCAATGGGGTTTGCTTCTGAGTAAACCCTCCTAGGGTCAAGATTCACCAGTTTGACACGCTGCATGGTTGCATCAAAGCAAAGCCACCAACTACCATTAAGCTTACTCCTGAGTAATGCGCACCTTGGAGCCAACTGTTTTTTCTAAACTAAAACCTCAGCATTCAGGTTAAATTGCTGTGTTGGTGTAGCCCCTAGGTTCAGAATGGGTTGACCCAGAAAGGAGTAGAGACTCAAAGCAGCCGGAGACTGCCAAAATTCATGAATTTGGAGGAAGCAAGGCTACCAGGCTGGGACCTTGATTTATTCCTTTATAAGCTCTTAATACCTCTCCGGTCAGCCCCCCCCCCTTCCCACCAGCAGACTGCAGCTGCTGGAAAGAGCAAAGAAAAGATGTGCCTTTCATTTGAGAATAGGAAGTGGCCAGCGATGTGGGGAAAAAAGGCGGCAAGCAGTAATCCCTAGGGAAAGAAAGGGAGAGGTGGGGGGAGAGAGAGAGGTTGTCTCCCTGCAGCCCCTAGAATTTGCAAAAGGAGGCAGGGCTAGGGGGCAGGATAATCCCACAGAGGATTAATAATTTGCATATTCAGCAAAGGCTCATGGGTATGCTATAAACAAAATTTAAAATTCATTTTTAATTTTAGTTTCATACCTTGTCCATCCCAAAAGGGCTCAGGGCAACAACAACATGTTAAACATACATTACAGGTTAAAATTATAATTTTAAAAATATTCACCATAGCTTTAAAGATAGCCCAAAGGTGGGACCTGTCTGATAGCAACCCAGATAGATTAATATAAGGAGCCAGTATGGCTCTGTGTAACCAGCGTATCTGGAGCACTTACACTCACACTCAGCCTCAGGCTCTGATTTCCCTTCCTATGCCTCTGCATCAGTTCCCCGTCATGGTGGGAAGTGAGGGGCCTGTCAAAGCCTTGCAGCAGCCTTGCTCTAGCTGCCATGGCAGTGGGAATGCTCCATCAGAGACTCGGCATGGGAAGCTGGCTCCTGCATTTCCCACCCTCGACTTATACGCAAGTCAATAAGTTTTCCCAGATTTTGGTGGTACAATTAGGTGCCTTGGCTTATACACGGGTCGGCTTATACCCGAGTATATACAGTATATAAAAATGGAACCATGCGTTTGTTGCTTCGAGAATAACCCCACACCTGCTGGCCCAAATGCTCTGAAAATTTCACAGACACTCATTCCCCCAACTGTGTTCTTATGTACCTCCAGCTGTCAGATAACATGCCTGAGCCAGGTAAAACATCTTTTTTTCCGGGCGCGCCAGGCCATGAAGCTGCCTATGTGTAACTGTCACCCTTAGAATGTTCGTGCCCTTAGAATGTTCACTCAGATGGCCAGATATGAGCAGTGAAAACAGTACATAGGCAATAACTCGAGTGAAAGTGAAACACACACGTTACCAGGTGAGACGTCAGGTGGGGTTCGCCCCCTCACACGCAGGTACCTTTCACTCACTGTGCCTCACCCACTACTACCACACAACACATCTACTCTCATACACATTCAGCGAAGGGAGAGGGAAGGTACGGAGGGCGAGGAGTGCACAGGAAGAGAAGTTAGGGAGTGGAGAGAGTGAGGGGTGGCATGCAAGGGAGGGGAGGGAGGGGGCACAGCATCTGGATATGACCCACTCACTCTAGCAAAGGAAAAGGGGAGGGGGGAGGGGGGCCATGCAAGGGAAGAGAAGTGCGGGAGGATGTGGTCACACACATCAATGACATCGCACAGTATCAGTCTGTGCATTTCCATTAGCATGTACTGCTGTCCTCTGCAATTGAATTGCTGCTACTGTTCCTTTCCCATTTCACCACAATAAGCCACAGCAATGCATGGCCGGGCCCCACTAGTTCCATTTGTACATTATGCCCAAAGTTGATGGCACATTTTATCATACACCCCTTCACTTGTTCTTCTTCTTTGTCAAATCTCAACAAGAGCTTATACATTTTAGCAATAACATCATGATCATCATTCTTGCACAGTTCTACTTCAAATTCATTTGTACAGTGCAACACACAGGGGGGCAGTTTCGCAGCAGCTGAAGATGGCACTGCCAAGGCTCAGCAGCAGTGCCTCCAAAGAAGGATGGGGAAATGAAGGGAAGACCAAAAAAAGAAGAAAATCCCAACCCCCACAACTCACTTTTTGTTCAAGGGTTTACACACACTATTTTCAGTGGGTGCTCCAAGGCTGAAAACCCTGTGGAAGCTGACTAAAGTCAGCTCTGCCCCTAAGAGCACCCCTGAAATACTTCCACCTGTGCCAGAGCCATCAATATTAAGATGAACCCAGTCAGGCCCAGCCCACAGTTCTATGCTAGATTAATATTGCTGATTCTGTCCTTGAAGTCCACATGACCTTTGGAAGCAATGCCAGCAGTACAAAACTGAACTCTGCCAGTCTAAGCCTGTAATTCAGCACTGGACTCTGCCTGGCCAGGTCCAGCTTTAAGCTGAGGACTTCAGAAGTGGAGTCTGCAGTTTAAAGTTGGACTTAGCCAGGCTGAGCCCAATGCTACAATGCAGGCTCTGCCTCTGAAGTCCATGGGGACTTTGGAGGTAGAGCCTGCAGTTCAGTGCTGGACCTGGCTACAGTTGAACACTGAGGCTCAGCCTGGCTGGGCCCAGTAATGAACTCTGCACCTGCCTCCAAACGCCCCACATGGATCTCACAAGTAGCATGTGACACAGGCACTTGCCACCTCTGAGACTCAGGTAAAATTTTGAGGCAGGTATATTTCCAGATTTTTCAAAAATTTCTTGGTCTATTAAACCCAAACATGAAAAATACTCTCCAAAAAAGGTATTCAACCCTATCCACCACTAAGTGAAGATATTTCTGTCATTTGGCCTTCCCTCGGTGACTGTCCTTCCTGTTGTTGTATCTCTCTGTTTATATCTATATAGTCCAAGCTAGTCCAAGCTCATAAGATCTCAAAACTAAGCATGGTCAGTCCTGGTTAGTATTTGGATGGGATACCCCCAAGGAAGTCATAGCAATGGCAAACCACTTCTGTATGTTTCTTTCCTGTGGGTTGCCATAAATCAATGGCAACTTAACAGTACTTTCAAACACAGACAAACAGACAGACATGCACCGGGTGGAAAGGTTTTTTTATTGGTTTTAATACGAAAATTGCATCTTGGAGTACAATCCAAGTTTATTCTTGCATTACTTGTAAAATATGAATAGAGAGTGTATGGCACAAATACGTCCTTTGCCATTATTTCCATATACTGAGCAAATTTTATTTTATTTTTTTATAAATGATCTATTACACCTTTCTGTAATTAAAATAACACACATCACAATTTTCATAGGGAATGGCTTACAGGTTTGAGAAGGATGAAACTGCTGGAAAGTCTTGGGCAGCAGCAAGCCAAATGTGGCTGTGACAACATGGGCAAAGAGATGTTTGGAGAATGGTAGCAGTAGGGTTGGTGTTCTATGCACTCCAACCTTCAAATTAGGAATGGAGCCTGCCTTTTGTCTTGAATAGAAAAGGGAATGCAAGTGAACAGGATTTGATGAAACCATCAGTGAGCTCTTTGGGCTGTTTGGAGCAGATGGTGGTGCAGCATTTGACCCTGACTGAACTCGTACTGTATTTTCTGGCTTCCATGTAATCAATTCAATGATTCTTTCAACTTGCTACTGTGAAATCTTTAGTTCACGGAAAATGTTTTTGGACCAATGGCCTTTTTTATTTGGTAGCAAGTGTTTGATGCTCTGCTTGAAGTTAAAGCATTAGAGACTGTTTCTTGGAGGCTTGACTTTGCATGCCATCCCTACCATGCATTCATGGTTGTAAATCTGTTTAATAACAACACCTAATGCCTATTAAAGGTCTCTGAAATCTGAATAACAACAGAAAATGACCTACAGCACAGATTCTCAAATGAACAGCTGAGAAGAAGTGTTGCAATCAGCTATTAGGTACACTAAGACAGTTCTGTCCTCTGGCAAGGAAATGTGGGCACTGGACAGAAGTGTGCCTACAGAGTTTAAATTGTGTGATTGTGCTAATAAAGATCAGAGAGCCCAAATAATCACTTGGGCCCTTTATGCATGGCTGGGGGATGTGGGGTGCAGCTGGGATAATTGATCCCGGTGCAGCCCCAGGGCCGTTCACATGCTCCCATGCAAGCATCTTACTTTCTTCCCTGCGCAGCCCCGCAGGGATGAGGGGGCAGTCTCCCTTGGCCATGGCTGATGCCTCGGGGGGCAGAGGGCCAGTCACCCTCTCCTGCAGAGCTGCACAGGGGAGAAAGTAAGTTTTTAAAAAACCATGTGCAAAAGCGGCAGCTGCCACCCAGGGCCCTTTGTTTGGCCCCAGCCCCGAGGTGGGATATTTTTAAAAAATCGCACATAGTACGATTCTCAAATATCCCACCTTTTGAGGTTTAAAGCGGGATTGACCTGGATTGGGGGCGGGAACCATGCGAAGTTCCCACCCAAATTGGGTTTGATCCCACCCCTACCCTGGGATAATTTGCCCATACAGAAAGGACCTTGTATAAGCATCTTGGACAGCACAGGTAATCATGTACAGAAACTGCTTAGTACAGAAAAGTATAACAAAAAAAGTATGACAAGTACAGAATAGAAGATTTAGACTCTATTTTATTTGAATTGCCAGGATCTGTATTGAAATCTTGCACTAGTGCTAGATTGCTCTGCAAAAACATGATTGCAATTGAAACAATGTGTTTAATGTACAGCATTACTAACAGTAAAGTCAATTTTCTGTACAAATAAAATGGGCTTTAAACAAGGGGAGGGGAAGGAAGGGCTCCATCCCCTGCTTGTTCTGCCCAGCCCACTCTGTGACCTCCCCTGGCCCCTCTCTCCATCACCCAAATGTTGAGGATGGTAGGCCAGCTCTACCATCTCTTAATAAGCAATGGGAAGATGCCAGGTCCATCCATTACTTTCAGTTGTGCAGTGAGGCCCAAGGCCTGTACTTACTCGAGGTCATTGTTCCTTGACCCGCCCTTTCCTGCCAATCATTTGTCATCCTTGCCAAGTGGGTTTTGGATGCTGGGCATGAGAGAGAGCCAGTAATGAGAGAAGGAGGGGCTGGGCCCAGTTTGGGGCTTTTGTGGGGAGAGTTGACAGAGAACTGGGAAGGCTTGTGCTAGGCCAGATGGGAGGGCAGCTTGCCGCCTCTGCCTCACCAGGCCCAGCTTGGTTTGGGGTGAGAGGGTGGGGAGGACTGGGAGGGAAGATGTCAGGTCAGGTGGAAATATGAATGGCCACCATTGCCCTGTTGAACCCAGCTTGATTTTTGGTGGGGAGTAGGGTTGGTAGGGGACTGGGAGAAAAGGTGATGTGCCAAGTGGGAAGGCGCCTTAGTGTCACTATCTGGCTGGCCCTGACTTGGTTTAGGGGAGGGAAGGTACCAGGCCAGAAAGAGACTGGCCACTGTTGCCTCACTGGGGGGAAGGGTTGGCAGGGTATGGGGAGGGAAGGTGCCCATCCAGGCAGGAAAGAAGCTTGTTGCCACTGCTCTGCTGGGTCCATTTTGATTTTTGATGGGAAGGGAGGGGGTTGGGAGGGACTGGGAGGGAAGATGCCAGGCCAGGCAGGAAGGTGCTTTGGCATTGCTGCCCTTCTAGGCCTTGTTTGTTCTTGGTGGGGGGGGGGAGAGGAGAGTGGGTGGGAGAATGGAATGCCAGGATGGAATGCATAGCAATTGGTTAGCAGTGAGTCACCACTCGTTCCATCCTGGCATCCCATGTGTTCCATCCTTAGTGAATTATGCCTTGGGATGAAACAGTCCATATTTCCCATAGCTGCCAGAAACGTACTAAACAACAATCATGCTGAGATACCCAATATCCTGAATGCACACATTAATTAATGTGTTGGGGGAAATAGTAACCTGAATAGCCTGGCATAGCTCATCCTTTTCAGAGCTGGAAAGGTAACAAGAGTTGGCCATGGTTAGTAAGTGGAAGGGAGAACACTAAGGAGAACTAGAGTTGCTATGCAATGGCAAACCACCTCTGCTTATGTTTTGCATTGAAAACAGTATTGGGGATCACCATGAGTCAGTTGCAACTTTACTGTTTATAGTTAGTTATTATTGGGGAGGGGGGAATCAATAGTTCCTAACAGAGATTAGGTTATTGGTATGTGCTTTAGGAAATTGTAGCAATTGAAGGCTATACTATACGGCAGACAAGAAAAAGGGGAGATTAAGCTCTCCCCAATCTCCTCTATTTTTTTGTTTGTTTCTAAAATATTTATATCCCACTTTTCCTCATGGTTCAAGGTGGCTCTCAGTAATAGATCAATACAATAATAGTTGTGGCTCAATGGAAGAGCCTTAGATTTACATGCAAAAAGATCACAGGTTCTATCCTTGGCATCTCCAGTTGAATGATCTGGTAACAGGTGATGCGTAAGATCTCTGCCTGATACTCTGGAGAGCTACTACCAGTAGCAGAAAATACCAACTGTGATGGACCCATGGTCTGATTCACCATAAAGCAGTTTCATGTGTGTTCATTTTAGGGTTAGATTAAACCAAATATAAAATAGTAAACTCAAAATCTCCCCCATCCCTTCCCTAAAAGATACAGCCATTCAAACCTCTTTAAAAGCCCAGGCCTTGTAATGCTGCTTGAAGATCTCCATATAATCCCTTCACTCCACTTCAAGCTTCATATTCTACAGAGAAATAAGCTTTCAAAAATTACCATGGGGAGTTGCATTTGTGCAACAAAAGCAACGCATGGAAACTGAAGTATAAGAACCCACAAATGCTTCTTTGTGAATGCCTATCAGGTAGAGTAGGCATAAACTATGTTATATTGTGTGAGAGACAAATAACCACATAACAATCTGTGCCTACACTGGCTACAGTTGTGTTCATTTATATATCCCCAAATATATGAAGACTCCCATGTGTGTATTAGCTTAGGCAACTTGAACTTGCCCAGCCTTATGTCTTATGCAAGGGAATCATTTCAGTACCCCTTTCTGATTTACAGTGACTTTCTCATCTGTTTCAATATAATACAGAGGTCTTTAGCATCAGTCATGAGTTACAAACAGCTGAATTCCAGACTGTGATTTGCTGCCCAAGAGTTAGATAGATCCATAGGTTACCCTTTGTTTTGGATATTTCCATAAGCTTGCAGTTCCATAAGCTTAAACTAGGATTACATGTTTTTTTAAAAAAACAAAAACAAATATCACCCTTATTGTTCTAAATTGAAATATCTCAGAACCTTCGAGGGTTTGTTTGTTTGTGTGGACCTAGTTACTATAAAGCACATGCTTAAACAAGAAACCCAGTAGCAACCTTTGGGGTGAAAAAGGTGAGAGGAAAAAGACTGAAAGCTGCCATAGTTACCTCCTTATATGTCTCAAAACTGGAATAGAGATCTCTGCTGTTCACTAGTTTGGTCTACCAAAATCATAACCCAGAAGAAAAATGCTAAGAATTCAAAATCCAGATACCCAGAGTCCATATCTAAATTAACCTTTCTGAGTTGCTTAACCTTGGCAGTAAGGTTTTATTAGTTCCAAAGGTTATCTTGTGAAAATTAGGAAAGTGGCAGGTTTTTTTTCTATAAACAGAAAAATGAAGGACTTGGAGAACATTCAGAGAAATAATGAGAAAAAAATGGGCCAAAGGTCATGATCAGGTTATATAATGCAGAAAAGACAACGGCAGAGAGAATCCCAAAGCAGTTGAAGAAGAAGAGGATCAGAGAAAGTATTACCAAATTTATAAGAAATATAAAGGTCACTACATGTTCTTCAAGGAAATAAAAGAGAAGTCATTTAAAATGTAGAACATGTGCTGCTTATTAGAATATGTGAATTAAAATTGGTGAATTAAAATTGGTAATTAATGCAACACCTCTTCAAATACTATTGGTTTACTTAGCTGTTCTTTTTGGCTATCACATTATTCTACAGAGATGACTGTAACCTCTCAAATATTGGAATCCTTTTTATTGATCTGAATTGTCAAAATATCTTTTATTTTTATGGAACTAAATCAATTATTTGTGACCAAATTCAGTTCTATCTAAATACGTCTATTCAAATTGTATATTGCTTTCCTAAAGTTGGTGGCAGACATAGCACAAGAAAATGATGAGAGTTGTGGAGCAACATGATCTGCATACTCCTTTGCCTTGGCAAGATGCCACATGACTATGAGCATTATGGGAGAATGTAGGGTATCACAAGAGTAATTCTGAGAAGAACTACTCTTCTTGGAGAGCCAGCATGGTGTAGAGGTTAAGAACAGGTGCACTCTAATCTGGGGAACCAGGTTGGATTCCCCACTCTGCCACTTGAGCTGTGGAGGCTTATCTGGTGAATCAGATTAGCTTGTGCATTCCAATATATGCCAGCTGGGTGACCTTGGGCTAGTCACAGTTCTTTGAAGTTCTCTCAGCCCTACCCACCTCACAGGGTGTTTGGGGGAGGGGGAGGGAAAGGAGATTGCAAGCCCCTTTGAGTCTCCCAAAGTAGAGAAAGGTAGGATATAAATCCAAACTCTTCTTCTACTACTACTACTATTACTCAGGAACAAACTCAGATCTATTCAGAGGGGTTTACTCCCAGGAAAAGCAACGCTTTTCTTAGGATTGTACTGCTAGTCTTGTTTATATGACATCTAACATAATTTGATAGGAAGTTTAATACTAGTGGGCAGAAGATAAACTGCAATTCAAAGAGCATTCACATTCCTTTTTTCCAGTACCGTATATACTCATGTATAAGTCGAATTTTTCAGCACATTTTTAATGCTGAAAAAGCTCCCCTCGACTTATATGCGGGTCATTAAAAAAAAATTGTGTTTTTACTTTGCCGGCCAGCAGGGGGCGCAGATTTTATGCTAGCGACACCAAAATTGCAGGGTACCCTCAGAAGACGTTCCTGATGATACCAGCCAAGTTTGGTAAAGTTTGGTTCAGGGGGTCCAAAGTTATGGACCCCCAAAAGGAGGTGTCCCATTCCCCATTGTTTTCAATGGGAGCTATTAGTAGATGGGGCTAGCCTTTTGAGGGTCCATAACTTTGGACCCTCTGAACCAAACTTCACCAAACCTGGCTGGTCTCATCAGGAGAGTCTCTTTATGATACCAGCCAGGTTTGGTGAAGTTTGGGTCAAGGGATCCAAAGTTATTGACCCCCAAAGTGGATGCCCCATCCCCCATTGTTTACAATGGAAGAGAGCTAATGATAGAATTTTTTTTCATTTCTGATAATATCCGTCTTAAAATCTAAGTTGGGTTACATTTGGACATACAGATGATGATGAGGAATCCAGTTTTGAAGGATTTTAACCCTTGTGTTTTAGCTTGGTTGCTGGTTGAGCTAAGGTTTTTGTACTTTTAAAGTTATTGTTGATACCATATTGTTCTTGTTGAGCCTCTTTTCCACTTACAGAGCCAGTTTACTGTTTTTCTTTGAAATAAATATTCAAAAACATTTAACCTACTGATGCCTCAATTGATGTAATTTTATTGGCATCTATTTTTATTTTTGAAATTTACCAGCAGCTGCTGCATTTTCCACCCTCGACTTATACTCGAGTCAATAAGTTTTCCCAGTTTTCTGTGGTAAAATTAGGTGCCTCGACTTATATGCGGGTCGACTTATACACAAGTATATACAGTATATACTTCCAGGGTCCCACTCCAGCAGAGTGCCCTACCTAGTCTGCTGTGGGTACACCTAGAAGCCTAGTAGGTTGAGGTGTCGTGCAGTGGATCCATTGAAGGTGGGAAAGGCATGTTTCTGTGGTGGGGCTGGGGCAGAAGGTCAGGTTGAACCTGGATGGAAGTGGATCAGAGATCCTGGAGTCAGCTTTAGAACAAGGGCAACTGTGATCTGGTAGTAGGATAGTCAGACCATGCCTTACCAAGCCAGATAGCATCTCAGCTGGTGCATGGGCACAAAAGCAGAGCTGCCCACTGTAATCTCTTCAGTCACCTGGCTGGGACACAATCAGGGTGAAGTGTATGGCCCCTCCCCCTGGAGCTCCAGCTGTCTAACAAGGGAGACAGGGCAAGGTTGCTGGGAAAGGGGTGGAAACAAGCTGTTTGGGAAGGGAGGTGAGGGGGAAAGGGGGCAGCTATAAATGAGTCAAGAAAGAGACAAGATGGGAAACTGGAGACTATTGACCATTGAAGGAGTGAGATTGTCTTGGGAAAAGTCTGAGACTGAGTAGTAAATGGAACTGGGTTGGAAGGTCAAGGGGGACAGTGAAGGAATCTTGGAATCCAACAGATTAATAAACAAAGGTTGCAAACAAGACTTTGCCTTGTGACTTTCTTCTTGATGGAAGGATGATCTGATGTACTCCTTCCTCACCAAGTCCCAACAAGCTGGTGCTGAATTGCAGCACGGATTGATAAAGTATAAGGAAACCCCACCCCACCCCCAATATAATAGAGTACAAGACTGCTGAGCTCTGAGACTAGAGAAGTAGCTTTCTGCTCATGTAGTCTTCATCAATCCTGCTCTGACTTCTAACATTTGGGATGAGAAAACCAGGAAACTATTAATCTAGTGGATCAGAGATCCTGGAGTCAATCTGGGAGCTGCAATGAAGGAGGATACTTTTTCCTCTCCTTAACACTGCATGGACAAGTGTGAAGGGTAGGAGAACTGTGACTGGCATATGCGATATCTCTGGCATGCATTCATAGACCTTTTCATCAATGAAACTTGTTTAGGGACTCTGTCCCTTTTTCAGCTAAAAGAGTCCTTATGGGTTGTATTTAATAAAGATTAGAGGAAGAGTCATTTTTTTCCCACTCCCAATTAATCTTCTTACCAGGACTATTTTTCAATTTAAAATGGTCAGAGTATTTGAAAGTTTAGTGCTTCTTTGACTACAGGAAAAATGGAAGAATTAGGACTGGAGGATTCTGAGTGTGGCATTTGCAAAGAATTACAGGAGAGCAAAAATGTTTCGCAGTCCTTCCCAGTAGTACAGTGGCATAACTGCTGAAAATCAAGGATAGATGAGTCCTGTGATAGACATCCCTTGACTCAATTTTCCACTTTAGAATAAAATTGCAGGGGTTTGAGCAGGCCAGTTTTAACTCCCCCTTCTATTTTCTTTTTCCTCCTTCTCATCTGTTTTCAAAGTTCCATGTCTCCTGGGGAATGAACATGATTAGTCTTCCTCAGGCTATTTTTGGCCAATAATGTACAAAGTAATAGCTCAGGCTAGCTCAATCTCATCAGATCTTGGCAGCTAAAAAGGGTTGGGTCTAGTTAGTATTTGGATGAGAGACCACCAAGGAATACCAAGGTTGCTATACAGAGGCAGGCAATGGCAACCACCTCCGAATGTCTCTTACCTTGAAAATCCTACAGGATTGTCATAAGGCAGCTGAGACTTGACAGACAAAAAAAAAAATCTCCTGAACTCCAAGTATGAGAAACTACCTTGCAAAGTATAATCCTCAAAAAGGATACGTCCCAGATATGTTGCCTAATTTAGAATAAAATGTTAAAATTCATTGTGCAATATTAAGTTTTGTGGTACCTTAAAGACAAACTTTTTGTTATTTGTATTTTTATGCATAAGAGCCCACTATCAGATGCATATATAAGTGGTTGCCACCAGGTGCACACAATGTCTATGGAGTTCTAAGCAGACCTAGAACAGAGAAATTCATTGCAACTTGCTCATGTGAGGAACAGCATGTTTTAAAATGTCCTGTAAGGTAATGTACCAGATGGCTTTCACTTTCACTAGTCAGTAGAAATGTAGGCACAATTTTAGGATGTCAATAGAAAACAAAGGCTAGTGTGGAGTGGGTGTCCCTCCAAGAGTTTAATAAAAGTCCAGAAAACCACCACATATATTTGGAAGAGTAGCTGTCTCTGTAATGAAACACAGAAATATTTTAGAATATAATAATGTTTACTTTTCAATTTCAGTCCAGAAATAAATTCAACCAATGAACAACATTAATTGTCTGGCCTGACATAGGTGACCAAATGCCATCCTGGATGTATTTATGACCTGGGCCTCCAAAGAGAGGGATGTGTTCAGGACTACACCCAAACTCCTGATAGAGAAAGATGGTATTCAGGACTACACCCAAACTCCTGATAGAGGAAGATGGTATAAGTTTGTTGGCAGCTGAAATACCCACCCAGTCTGCCCAATCCAGCCACAGGACCTCCATCTTCAATGGATTCAACTTTAGTTGACTCTGCTTTAATCATTTCACAACAACCTCCAGGCACATGGTCAAGGTTACCAGGACTATGGACATCAATCACATACTGATGACATCCCAGCCCAAATCTCTGGACCAACTGGATGAGGGGATACATGGCCCCTTTTTTGAATAGGACTTCTTGGTAAGAGTGAAAAGGCTCACATCTTAAAGTAAGGAAGAGTATAGTTGTTGTGGGCTTTCTGGCAGTGGTGGGATTCAAATAATTTAACAACTGGTTCCAGTGGTGGGATTCAAATAATTTAATAATTGGTTGTTTACAAGCACCATTTAACAAATGGTTCTGCCGAAGTGGTGCGAACCTGCTGAATCCCACCACTGCTTTCCGGGCTGTGTGGATGTTTCGCCTGCATCTGTGGCTGGCATCTTCAGAGGTGTATCACAGAGAGAAGAGTGTTACATACTGTGTCCAGTGAGAAGGGAATGTTTAGTGAGGTACATATTGTCCATGTCCCAGGGTAGGTAATCAGTCAGTAAGTGTTTGTCTGGAACTTGTATTCAAAGACACAGTTGACTGCATTGTATTGTGGGTGAGGTTGTCAGTCCATTTACATTTGTATTTGCATTTCCTGCAGTAGCAACAGTATTAGTGAATGCAAATCTTGTGTCTGGGTGAAGTTCATTGTCCATGAACCCAGCATGCACTTGGCCTTTGATTTTGGTGGTTTTTTCAGGTAGTCAAGTTTTGTTAATTCTCAGGATCTCTTCCTTCTTGTTGAAGTTGTCTTGTTGTTTGTGGATTTCATTAGCCTCCCTGTGTAGTCTGACACTTCTCTCTATGATACACCTCTGAAGATGCCAGCCACAGATGCAGGTGAAACATTAGGAACAAGGTCTACCAGACCACAGCCACACAGCCCGGAAAGCTCACAACAACCAGTTGAGTCTGGCTGTGAAAGCCTTCGACAATACATAAGGAAGAGTAGTCCCTCCTCTCCTTGTGCAGAATGTAACTGAACAGATGAGCAACTAAGGTAACAGACTTCTTCTTCATCATCACTTGCCCAACAGTTCCTTTCTTCTCTGAAGACCAAAACTCTCCACAATATAGTAGCCACTGAAAATGCTTGTAGAGTAAGTAGGGGCTGAAGACCTCAAGAGATATGAAACTCATATACATTTATAGAGGGCTAAAGAGCAGGATTCAGAGGGGGCATGGCAAGGATGGGGCCCTTTTCAAGTCTTTTTTCCTCTCCCAGTCCATCCCTATTTTCTCATTCTTGAGGTAAAACTTTGAGGTTTGCAGCAGATTTTTTTTCCTAACTAACCAAAAGAAGAAAAAAGAATAAGAATGTCCTGAGCTACTGATGTGATGAAGATTAAATAGATCCTAGAAGGAGTAGAGCAAGCGAATGGGAATAGCTACTATGCCTTCATTAAAGGAAAGGGGTGAATAAGAAATTAGAAATAAGCACATGGACAATTTCAACAGAAAGGAAGAAACCATGAAAATGAACAAAATTTGGCTACCAGTACTGAAAAACACTAGAATCAGAACAGCGACTAATGAACACCACCCAGACAAAGGATGTTTCCAGGCAGTAAGCAGTCAAAGGTCTAGTGAACAGCACCCAGAACACCACCCACCACTCTAGGCAGTAAGCAATCAAACAGATCAAAAGGCCAGGCTACTACAATGCAGATGCCTCACTAATTTATTATGCTATCTGGGTGGATCCCATCCAACACATGCAAATCAAACTTGCTAATTGCACCCTTTACACTTGTTAATGGACAGATGAATCTTTCTCCCACCCTGGACATCCCACAGGTATATGTACTACAGTTGCTTTACTACCAGCAGATCCTCTGAAGATGCTAGCCACAGATGCAGGCAAAACATCAGGAGAAAATGCTACTAGAATACATTCTGGAAACCACACAACCCCCCCCCCCCCTTGATTTGGCTGTGAAAGCCCTCGACAATACATCCCTTCACAGCTACCTGACAGCACAGAGAATGTTGGGCTGTAATAATTTGAGGAAATAGGAGATTCTGCCCTCCTTCAATTCATAGAGGGCTCTGAGTACGTCATAACCAATTCTAAACCTAACTTTTATGAGACAGTCCATGTGTTAATAACAAAATTATTATGAAAACTCACCACAAAGCAAAATCACTTCCCCATCTAAATAATATGACACAACACAATTGAAATCTGTCTGAATAAAAGCCAAGCCATCTGCATCCATCCCAATAACATCACATCTTCTCTAAGCATGTAGCCTAAACACTAATGCTAATTAAAAACAAGCTTCACCAAGCAACACAGCAGACCACTCACCCCACATTTCTGGTGGAAGTCAGATATTAGCATACCAAATATATATAAAACAGCAGGGCACCCTAAGTAACTTAAAAAAAATCTATGGCCTATACAAACCATACTAAAAATACATGCCCTATAGTTGCAAACACCATCTTAGCTATACCTTAAGATGAAAGTGAATGAGACCATCCATTCGACAGAGTGTCTTCATAGGCAAAAGATACAGTTTAAAAAACCCCACCTTCATTCATGAGTGTTTTGCAAGTAACTGAACCCAAAGCAAATGACTTGAGAAAAAACACCATTGCTATTCAGCTACAAAAAACTTAAAGACAACCAACATGTAAAAACTGTTCCAAGTACTAAAAATAATTGATCTCATTTGTCAGATTGTCATCCCATTAAATATTTCAGTTTTGATCCCTTCCTCGAACTGTGTCTCATTACACAAATCGTGATTGAATTTTTTTCTGCCCATGCTACATAGCTGACTCTTCCATGGAGATTTTGAGGTGCCACAGCCATTACACCCTCTCTTCAGTCTTCCTTTTGTGAGCACTATACATGTGAAATGAATGTGAGGAAGATTCTCATTTGATAATTCAAACTTTGTTCAATTTCTCAACTTTTATTTCCCTTTATTATTATTGTCCCCACTGCCATAATCTACTTTTCTTACAAGAGAATGTCTCAAACGTTCCCACGTTTCCATTTAAAAGGGACAGGATTCCATTTTCTTCCTACGTTTCATATAAAAAAGAAGTTCAGCTATACTTAACCAGCATTGCATTACTGCATCACATTATCGGCATCATTTCTGCTCATGAGGGCAGTCATCCAGTCCTATTCTGTTCACATCGCTCTTTGCAGTTGATAAGATAGAACTGCTCACAGGACTCAAATGCATATTCCAAAAATCTCTGCTTCGAAATGAGACAATTCCTTTAAACAAAAAAGATATAAATATATTGATATTGTTCTTCATCAAAGCTATGCATTTGAATTAGGACACCACTGACAGCACAGTAGGTCTGAGGTCAATTGAGCCAAAAGATAATTGCGTGGGGGCTTCCTCTATTTGGTGGAATGAAAAGGAAAAGAATATGGAAACTTGAAATGCCTCAATAACACTGAACAGATTCATTCAACTAGAATGGCATTAGCAGAGTACTGCTGTGAAGAAAAATAGACGATAAAAATAAAGACAAGGATTGCCATAAATCTAAATCATGCTAAAATGTATTTTTGAAACAAGCAGAATTCTTTGGGTGAAAATTAAGCCTGCCTGTGACAAGCTTACTAAGCCCTTGTATCTGTTCAACAGATACAATCTGTGTGTGTGCGTGTGTGCGTGCGTGCGTATTTGGTTCAGCCCCTCTTTGAAAAGAGCATAACAGAACTTTGGTAGGCCTTGTCCTCCTTTCTTTGTTTATTGTGAAATGAGTTAGAATATGTTTAGTTAAGAACAGCTGCTGCATATTCCTAAAATAATTTAATTATATGTTTTAAAAAAGATGAGTAGAAGTTACCAAATCTGTGCTTGCCAACCTCATGGTAGGGCATTCTATAGGGTTCCCAGTTTCATAGTGGAGGAACTCCTGGTGAAAGAACAGGGGAACTCCCTTTACTGCACCTCCTGTTTCTCCCTGCCATGCTGGCACCTGACAGCAGGAAAAAAAAACATAAAATCACCATTGGTGTGATACCTAGGGCTCTAGAGAAGGGCATCAGCCATTACAACTGACCCCAGACTGAACAACTGCCTGCAGCAGAAATGAGGAGGGCAGGTGGCAACCTTTCACCTCCCAGCAGCCTGGCAGGAAACAAGGAAGGTGGGTGCTGCCATGCTCTGCCTAAAATGGCCAAACCCAGAATAGGAAATTCCTGGTGATTTGAGGGAGGAGCCTGAGAAGGATTTGTGGAGGGGAGGATGTAATGTTATAAAGTCTGCTTTTCAAAGCAGCCATTTTCTCCATGGAAACTGATCTGTATAATCGGGAGACCAGTTGCAATTCCAGGATTTTGCAAGGTCTCATCTGGAGGTTGGTGAGGTTAGCTGTACTTCACCCATCTGTCAGGGTATCAACATCTATCATCCTATGCATTAAATCAAACTGCTTGCAGAGTTTGCCATCACTCTACATTCATCTCAGCTTCCTTCGAAGAGAGAAGGAAGGAGCTGTGAGCAGAACTGGATAGATTAGTCTGTCTTCCTATAGATAGGCTGCCTCAAATAAATTGTAGCATTGGGGCAACTAAGCAGCTGAGTGTCACTGACTTTCCCGTGACTTGATCTGAAGTATCAGTAATTGGTTTTTTTCTATAGGAATGCTGAGTAGGTTAAAGAATGGAAACCCCCTCATGAAAGTAGTAAAGCTATTTAATTCCAGGTTAAGGTATACGGGTTAACAAACAGTGCTTTCCAAGTTTCACCATCATTGAAATATCTTGCTCATAGGAGGCAAAATAGCTAATTCCCATTAAACAAAATGCTTCAATTGAATCCAAAGGGCATCATTGTCATTCAAGTTCAGATTTCGACATAAGTAGTATGCACAAGCTAGTTTTTCCTATACTACCAGCACCCCCCCCAAAAAAAGCCAGAATCAATAAGGTACAATACAATTAAATGTTTTGACATGTGCTTAACCATTTTAAGTGTACAAGAAAACAATACCCTCGAAATCATGAGATAAAGGTTGTAATCATTTTTTTGCCATGCAACTGGCAGTTATAGAAAGACTTCTTGGCTTTCTGAATTAATTGTGCAATAGCAACACTCTGGTTGAATAATTTTCAAAAAACAAAATCAATAACATTCATATAGTTAACATATGGATGGGAAAATATGAGGCAATAAGGTATGCATATTCAGGCAGACTGATGCAAATGAATCACCATATGTAATATTCAAAAAACAAGGGCTGTAGTGTTTCCCAGTGTCTCACATCACATGCAGCCTTGTTTCAAAATAGCATCAGTAGTGACTTACACCAGCTGTCCTGACCAAAGAAGATGAATATTTGGCAAACACATGTTCTTCACATTATTTCCTGGATTATCACTCCACAATTGTTGACTATGTGCACAGTGGCAATTCCCAAAATACTTTCAATTAGGGGGTGAGTATTATACTCCTTGGAAGTATGGAGTGCAAAGATAAGGCTTATTTATGTATTTATTTATTTATTTCATCAAATTTATATGCCACTCTCCCCCATAAGGCTTAGTTATGCTGTCTCATTTCATCTGGAATATCAAGGGCAGGTGTGGGTGTGATTGATTAAGGTAACCCTTCTGTCTCTTAAAAATAGTTTCCTGTCAATAACTTCTGTCATGAACTAACTGCAGCATGAGGCCAGGTAGTCATGACTCATCAGTGGAGATGATTTGGAATTTATGGCTGCCTAGTTCATTTATTTACTTGCTTCATTTTTATTCTATCTTTCTCTTCCAGTTTTCCCCCACAACAGTGCTCTCAGGTAGTTTAGGCTGAGAGAATATGACTAGCACAAAGTCACCCGACAAGCTTCCATGGCAGATGGGAATTTGAACCCAGTTCTCCCAAATCCTAGTCTGACATGCAAAACACAACATTGTTTGTTTTGCCTACTCTGTGGTATGGGTTGAGTAATTGGCTAAAGTTCACATTAATCAAATAAATGGAACAGAACTGGCAAGGTCTTTGTATTTAAGAGGAAAGGAGAAAATGAAGGAACAATTATGAAGAAGAGAGACATTTAAGAAATTCAGTGGAGGTGGAAAAAAAAAGGCTTACTCAATCCAGTGGCTCTTGTTGGATTTCTTATGGCTCTTGTGGGCTTTCCAGGCTGTGTGGCCATGATCTGGTACCAGACCACACCCATAAGCCTGGAAAACCCACAACAGCCAGTTGATTCAAACCATGGAAACCTTCTACAATACAACCAGCGTCTTATGGTTTGTGTGCTCAGGGGATGTGGCATAGGCGGTTCTGTGATATCATCGACCACAGAGATGAGCACACTGATAGCTCCATTAATGTGTATAGGGATAAAGAACAAGGAATAGTTATATTGTTAAGCTAATGGGTGAAACTGAAAATTTGGTCAATCAAGGCTGATTTTCGGCCCAAGCTATCCAATCATTTTTTGGGCAGTCCAATGAAGAAGGTGCAGAAGTACCTCCAGGACCCATGCCCTGTCTGACTGGATCCAAGCCAAGTCCCCAGTGCATTAATTGGCAATGGTGCTGAGGCCTGGCTTGCTCCCAATCAGTGGTAACATAGGAGAAAATGACAAGCATAGCACCTATGGAAGGAAGCAATGCAAAGCAGCTTGGGGTGACTGCGTATTTTGAACTAATCCTGAGATTCAGGTTCAGCAGGGGCAGACTGGACAGTTACCTGGAAAAATTCTGGTGGGCTGAGAGGTCCACCCCACTCTGGCCATCTCTTCCCCAAGTCCACAGACACAAGACACTGCTAAAGTGGACTGGGTATGATCTGCTGCTTTTGTGAGCTGGTGCTTCAGGCAAGGAACTGCTCAACCTAGTTTCACTCCACCCTGTGCAGCAAAGGACATATCTGCACTGGCCTTCAGTATGCTTGGATTGGGCTTACTGTATCAAGGGATGAACCTGGCCCTGCCTGGCCATGACAAGGAACACTTCTGGTCAGACCTAGTCCAGTTACAGCAAGGGACACATGTAGTCCAGTCTTGGAATACACAGTCTGGCCCCAAACAGTTGAGGATGGGTCTGCCAAACTAATCCCATTCAATCAAACAAATTGTCCAGGCTCCTCCTGCTGGGCAGGCAGTTCTGACTTGGATGGGTTCTCTCTCCTTCCTTTGGGTGGACAGGACCAGAGTGGGTTGGGTTGGGACTGTTTTTAGGGCTGTTTACCTCTCCAATCTGCCCTTGGGGTTATACAAATGAGATAAGCTTCTGAAGATGTGATTTCCTAGCTGTCAATTTAGTAGCAAGTATACCCACATGGAGTGATTAGACATTATGTTTAGGGACTTCAGTGTTGCAGATGAGACTTGTGAAGTGATCAAGTTGTGACCTGTAGTTCAACCCATTTACTTTGCCTTGGGTCTTCTATCCAGAGGCATGGTAGCAAATGAATGAGCTATTCAAGACAAGCATTCTCAAATAGCAAGACATTGCATCAATGGCTGATGATTAGGTAGTCAATAATGAGTCCTAATGGGATATTATTATATTGTAAAAGAACTAATTAGGGCAAAATCTCTAATGACTGTTTGGCAGCAAAAGCATTTCAGAGGCACAGTATTGTGTCTTAACATTACTGGCTAATCCTTTCATTGAAACTCTGTGCACTGCAAGCCATTGTAACACATACCTGCAGAAATTTTTGAAAGTGGTACAGGCAATCAAATTTCACACAGAATGGACTTTCCTGAAATCAAGATGTGAAGAAATGGGTTGATAAGGGCACAGAATTTAACTCTGGCTTTAGTGATCGCAGACTGAGATTGCTCAAACTTCTGGAACTATGTCAGAATAAAACTTTCATGCCACATAATGTCAAATTTAATGAGCCTGATTTAGAAGTGGATTATGCCACCCTGAAATGTGAAACTTATTTTAAAGAGCTTCTAAGGAACCTTGATCCATTGAAACAATTTTCTGTACAACACCACAAGAAGACTGAAAATATAACCAAGAATTCAGTAATAATCAGGAGATAAGAATTAAGAGCTAGCTAAAGTTTTAACTAAAGATGTGTCTCGTCAATGTGCTATTTTCTTTTTAACTGTGTGAGCACCCCCTTTGCTGGCCACCCCTGCCGAGTAAGCCACTTTGGCCTCACAAGAGCTCAGCTACCTTTCTAGCACAATCAGGAAATTATTGAGGTTTGTATTCATACACTCTGTACTCATCAGATAGTTAACCTGCAAACTTGAGCCTTTGGACCACTCCAACCCCCTCCCTTTTGCTCTGCCTCCCTTTTATCCCTCCCAGGAGGTTCCCTCCCTCCTGGAAGCTCTCTGCTCCAGCCTCCTAGTGGCTGACAAGCTGTCTGTCTTGTCCTGCTGGTCTGAGACTGGTTCATCAGCCTTCCTGGCCTTCTCGATTGCAGCCTGGCTGAGGTTGTGCTGGCCCTGCTACACTCACTAAGGCTGCTAAATACTGCTGATTGCAGCTTGGTCGAGGTTGTGCAGCTTCCACCCTATTCCTTGGAACGGCTGAGGCTTGCTCTTGTTGCTCTAGCTCTCCTGGCATGTCTCTGCTGTTTGTTCTTGCAGCTGGCTTCCTGGAGGTCCCTATTCCTTGTGGTAACTCCAGGGGCATGGCTTTTGGTTGTGGGGTGCTCCAGGTCCCAGGTGGGCATTAGTGAAAAGGAGAGGGATGGAAAGACAGCCTGGTGCTGGGCGGCAGTCCGGTCCCTGGGCAAACTGAGAGCTAATGATTTTATTGACAGGCATTCAATAACCCATTGAAATCAACAAAACTCTAAATATCACATACCACAGATTTTACCTAGCTTTGTTAGTTTTTATTCTGCAATACTCTAAATGTGGTAGGCTGAAATTATTATATTATCAGCTCATAGCAGCTATTTCTGAGGGACCATCAGTTAAATCAGAAATTTTTATGTGACCTAGAATAAATCTGATGTGGTGAAGAGTCTGAATTCAGATGCATAACTTTTTACAAGGTACATAGGGGCCAATTCTGTAATCTAGTGTTGTCTCATTGGAATACATAGACTTGAACAGAAGGTAAGAAACCTTTTTGAATTGGCACTAATTTCAGTCTCATCTGGAGCAGCCACTGGTTCTTGCTTACATTTCTAGCCTGGCACATAAGTGTTATCCAGGTGTCCATGTATGACACTGCCAGAGGCAGGATACAATGAAGGGTGGAGCAGAGAACTGTCTATACAGTCTTTAACAGAGACTGCTTCAAAGCACATCTTGAAAGGAGTTGGAATGGTCTTGCTACTGATATGCACCTGCGACTTATTCTTCTCTGTACTATCGGACATTAGTAGCAAGTGGAGCAGGTTGGTGTGCTCAAATTTCCCCTCATAGGATATTACTTTGGCTGCTGCAGCATGTATGACTGTGATACCTGAATTAATCTCTTCAATAAGTTTATAATCGAAGAACGCTATTATGGCTGCTGATTCAGTGCCATTTAGACTATATATAGCTAGACACAGATGTTTGAGGTCATCAAAGTGTGAGTAATATAGAGTTATTAAATAATGTTTCCTTGGCTTAGCACAACCATTGATTTTCTATAAGAATGCTTCCTCTGCCTCTCAACATTCTATCAAATTGACATAATTCCTACTTTCTGTATATAATGTTTGTCTTCAGGTTGTCTTAAAGGTCTATTTCTCATTAAATGCTTCTATTTTTTGTTGAAGCCCAATTAGGGGTGTGTGTGTGTGTGTGTGTGTGTGTGTGTGTGTGTGTGTGTGTGTGTGTGTGTGCATATGTGTGTTCATATTTGTGTTGCCCTTTCTGACACTACTACAGAATTAGAAAGAAATCAGTGGCTTGGATTGCAAGCCTTTTTCTGCTTATATCTCTCTTCATTCAATGCAGTGTTGCCAGTCTGATCCATGCTGAGTCAGGGGCGAAGGAGGCTATGCTTTAAGACAATGATGCCTCTACCCATTCTGCCAGCCCTAGCAGTGCAGTGCCAAAATGGGGCATTGGCTAGTATACCAAAATGGGGCATTGGCTAGTATACCAAAATGGGGCATTGGCTAGTATACCATCTTTGCATTGGCTAGTATACCAACAAGAGCACAATAAGAGCTTGTCTGGACTTGCCCTTGCCAGATCAGCCAATGCCTTTCTCACACTCTTCCTGAAGAGATTAACCAAACATAATACCTCTGCCCTGGAGAGCATTCCCATCTCCAGCCCTAGACCATACACCCTATAAAGACAAAGGACTTGATAATGTTTTTGCCCCAAGTGTTCCTGTCAGCATTTTATTAACCCAAGAACTTCTTCCTCTCACTAACCTCTCACTAGTGACTGCCTCATGTGCATTGTCATTGTTCTATAGCTGTAATTCAAGCAGCTATTTTCTTCCTTTCAGGCACTCTCAAACTTGGCCTGTCAAGCTAATGCCAGCGTAGTTAAGAGCAGGTGCACTCTAATCTGGAGAACTGGGTTTGATTCTCTGCTCTGCCACTTGAGCTGTGGAGGCTTATCTGGTGAACCAGATTAGCTTGTGCAATCCAACAGTTGAGTGACCTTGGGCTAGTCACAGTTCTTCGGAGCTCTCTCAGCCCCACCTACCTCACAGGGTGTTTGTTGTGAGGAGGGAAGGGAAATGAGATTGTAAGCCCCTTTGAGTCTCCTATAGGAGAGAAAGGGGGGATATAAATCCAAACTCAACCACCTCCTCCTCCTCCTCCTTAAATTAATGACCCAAAACATTAAGGTTGATGTTTGTCTTCTGTCTTTCCACGGAAAGGCAACATACCCCTTTGTTGTGAGAGATTAAGCTGTTTTAGCATTACTAGAGGTCCCAATCTCCCCTATAAAATAGTCCCTTGCCCAATGCTCAGTGTTCAGTGTGTCTGGACTGCTGGTCTGGTCATTCTGTTCCACTTTGTACTTCTGAGCCTTGGGGTTCAGTTGCTGCTGCATGCCACTTCCGTGGAGCCCAGAGCAGGTTGCTGGACTCTTCATCACAGATCCAAAGCCACTTCAGGATCTGGAACAATATCACTCCTAAGCGCTTTTCCAAAATTATTATTGTATGATATTATCCCTAAGAATGTCCCCAATTCCTTTGCCATTACCACCCTATCCCCTTAACACTGATTATATTTTAGTACTGTGTATGTGTTCTGCTGCTTTGAGTATTGTCTACCCCTGTTATTTCTAAACAAATTTGTTAAACTTTATTTTGCTCTAATTTCTTGAAAAGCTGATTTTGGTATACATAGGCAACAAAAACCCTCAGCTTGCCCAGCTTTTTGCTAAGCCAAGAGTCTGCTCTCACTCATTCCTCACTCTAAAAGGGAGAGACTCCCACCATTTTGGGTGAAACCAGAAAAAAATACTCTGCTATAGACTGCATTTTTCTTTTCCTAGGTACTTTTCAGCTTGTTGAAAAACATTGAGTGGAAGGACCTAACACTGAGGAATATGCTCTATGATGTAGGGCACCTCCATAACAAAATATGACATTTTAAATGTGTGAACAAGGCTAAGAATCCAGTATTTAAACTGAAATGCTCCTTATCTCTGCAGTTTCTGACCATGTGCACCTCTTGTCTATGCCCATGATTTTCCAGTTTCTCTTCCCTTCCCTGGCTCCATCTTCAAGCCTTCTCTTCTTGCTGTCTTTCTTATGGACCACTCCCTATTTCAACCATCCTCTTATCATCTTACTATATGTATTCAATTATTTCTCTTGGATGTTATATTTCTAGGCCTTTTTATTCCATATCTGGACAGTTCAAATACAGAAAATGAGGTCTTTTGCCAGCTTCGCAATTCTGTGACATCACTGCAGCCCAGCAAATTACTACCAGAGGATTGATCATTACCACCACAAATTTCCTTAGAGCATTATACCTCATTAAAAATTTAATAGATTAAAATTTCATCTAGCAGAACCATCCTAGAAGTCACCACCATGGATAATGGATAAGGTGAAGGAAGATATTAGAGGGGAGGGGAAAGGCTTCCATCATAAACTGGAAAGCTTGCTCAAATGAGACAAACAAAAGCAAACATGGACTTGCACAAAGGAAATGCAAGCGAACAATAGAGATGTAAAGATTATTTTGAAGGACATATCGTTAAACACATCAAAACCAATAATAAGAAATTATTTAAATACATTAGGAGCAGTAAACCAGTTATGGAAGCAGTTGGACTACTGGATGATAGTGGCAATAAAGGAACACTAAGATAGGATAAAGCAATTACTAAGAAGCTAAATGAATTCTTTTTCATCTGTCTTCACTGTTGAAGACAGATTCCTTTTCCTGGGCAGATGTTTTGGAAAGTGGAGAATGAGCAGGTGGGACAAATTGTAGTAACAAGGCAAGAAGTTCTAGAATGTATAGACAAACTAACAAATCACTGGGACCAGGTAATATTTATCCTAGAGTTCTTAAAGAACTTAAATGGCCAATTGTTGAACTTCTAATGATGATATATAACATGTCCCTAAAATCAGGAGAAAAGTGTAACAACCAATTATAAAAAGGTTCAGGACGAGAGAGGGAGGGTCCAGGAAATTACAGGCCAGTTAGTTTAATGTTTGTTCCAGGTAAATTGATGGAAAGCATTATTAAAGATACAATTGTCAAGCATCTAGAAGGGCAAGGCCCGCTGAGCAGAAACCAACATGGTAGGTCCTGCCTCACTAATTTTTTAGAATTTTTTAAGTGGACACGAATCAGCCTGTGGACATTGTATATTTGGATTTCCAAAATACTTTTTTGATAAAGTCCCCCCTCAAAAACAAACTTCAAAGTCATCTGATAAGAGAACAAGTTCTCTTCTGGATGGAGAGCAGACTAAAAATAGGAAGCAGAGAACTGGAATAAATGGTGAGTTCTCACAATGGAGGGATGTGAGAAGTGGGTTCCTTGGAGATCTTTGTCAGGATTGGTGCCTGGATGTAACCAGGTTTGCAGATGACACCAAATTATTTAGGTTGGTTAAAACAAAAATGGATTGTAAAGAGCTCCAAAAGTATCTCTCCAAACTGGAGGAACTGGCATTAAAATGGAAAATATGATTCAACGTGAGCAAGTGTAAAGTGATGCATATTGGGGCAAAAAATCCCAACTTCATATATACACTGCTGGGATCTGTGCTGGCAATGACAGACCATGAAAGGAATCTTGGCCAGTGGATAGCTCAATGAAAATGTCAGCCCAGTGTGCAGCCACTGTGAAAAAAAGCAAATTCCATGCTGGCCATAATTAGACCAGGGATAGAGAATAATACTGCCCTTATAAAAATCTATAGTGAGACCACTCTTGGAATATTGTGTAAAGTTTTGGTCACCACACCTAAAAAAGGATATTGCAAACCTTGAGAAGATGCAGAAAAGAGCAATCAAAATTATCTGGGGGCTAGGGCTACTGCCCCATGAGTGGTTAAAGTGGTAAGGACTGTTTAACCTAAAAGTGGGTAAGGAGAGACATTGTAGAGGCATATAAAATTTGCATAGTGTAGAGAGAGTGGAAAGGGGCTGATTTTTCACTTTTGAAATGTCCTGTAACATATCTGGGAATGTACCTGCTGCGGGATAATACTGCTGCAATTAACCTAGAAGCTACTGGTTGGCTACTGTGTGAAGAGGCTACTGAACTTGATGGGCCTTGGTCAGATCTAGAATGTTTTTTTTAAATGTTTTTATGTCCTAAGACTGTCTGTAAACTAGAATTTGTGCAGAATTCTTCATAGGGACCATAACACTACAGTTTTGTTCAACATACACAGGCTCCAAGTTTGCTTCCAGACCCAGTTCAAGATATTGGAAGCCCTAAATAACTTGGACCCACATATCCTGAGGACTGCCTATCTGCATATGAACCTACAGTCATCTTTATAGGCCCTGCTTCAGGGTGTTCCTTCCATCTGAGGTGAAATTGGTGGCAACCCAAGGAAGGGTCTTCTCACTTACAGCACCAAAATTATGGAATTCCTTTCTCAGTGCAATTCAGTCATTGTCTTCCTTAGATGAAGCCCTTTTTGCTTTGTTTGCCATCACTGGTTCTCATTGTACTTCCTTCCTGGTGATGTATCTATGTTTATATTAATTTTATTTGGTTGTGTGTGCATGCGTGTTTTGGTGAGTATGTATTCACTGTGTGGAAAACCAAGAATAAGAGGAACACTGACCTTCCCCCCACTCCCTTTTCATGCTGCTTTTAAAGAACCAAAAGGTTTGAGCAATAATACTCATTGTAAAGGAAATAGAAATCTAACGCATCTTTCACAAAGAGACAATTAGCAGAACAATGAGTGAAATTTTATTGAGAGAGAACAGGGTTACATGAAGTCAAAGAAACATCCAAGAATATTACAGTAGTAAATACTGAAAGCCCTGAAATACCTGTTCAATTCCCATCCCCTTCCTCCCCCCAAAAAAATCCACTGTTCAGCGTGAACCTTAGCAAATGTAAGGATTAAGTGGTAGGAGGGACAACAGGAAGAGAGCAGAGATATATTGCCTATGCAGGGGGATGCGGGATTTGAATGTTCAAGTATCCAGTGAGCCAAGCATATCTTGCACTTACACACACCTAGGAGTTTGCAGTTCCATGAGGGAATGGTTAGTGAAAGAGCGTGAGGCAAGGGGAAACTTGGACAATGATTCAGTTAGCAATCCAAAGATGATTTAGGGAAGCAAGCATATGAAGCAGAACAAGGTTTAGCAAGTTAGAATCCAGGTTGTGCCATTCAGAAGGTAGACACAAGCAGGGATAATGACTAACAGATCTTGTTATAGGTGCCAGAGAATAAACAAAAGATTGTCCAAGAGGGCAGGAAAGACAAGGAAAATGAGTTTTCTAATGGTGCAGGGAAAGACCTGATGTGGGGAGGAAGCATGCTGAGGAGGGGCTTTCACATCAGAAAGATATCTAAATAAGAATATATGACAGAGGAAAAGTTAGAAATGGGCAGTGTTTTCACTTTGGGAGTAAAACTCATTAAGCTAGATGTTGAGATCACCAGGGGTCTTTTGTACCACAAGGCAACAGAGATTTGTGCCTGACATCAAACTACAGTGCAGCACTTGAGATATTTAATAGAATCATTTCCTTCTAAGTTTCTACCTTGCACTAGTCATAAAGGTGCCATCCTCTACATGGGGCCTGCAGTCCTTTCAGAATTACAGCTGATCCCCCGACTAAGGCAATCAGTTCTCCTGAAGGAAATGGAGAAATGGAGAAATTGCATCTTTGGAGCGTAGAATGCATGGAGCTGCATATTTGTTGTGCTCTTTCCCCTCACCACACTCCTTCTTCCCCAAGGATCACACTCAAATCAGCAGGAATTTCCCAAGGCAGAGTTAACAACATTAGTGCATGACCACACTTTTCCACAATTGAGCAAGTTAATCATTGTACCAAATGGGTAAAATGGTGTGCTGTTGTCTATTCGGTCCAACATACTTCCTTTGACAGTATCCTCCAGATCTACTCTCAGATTTGGGGTTGCCAGACTGTTTCAAGTTTAGTAGAACAGCTAGGCTGAGAACCAAATGCTCAGCCCAGCCATCCAGCTGGTCACTGGGCTAGGGCCTAGGGGCATTGGCTGTTCTACACTAGTCTTTCTCCCTGGGGTAAACCTACAACTGCAATACCAGCTATGGAACTGTCATCACAGCTGGGACAATCAGCTCAGGAAGACAGGAAAACAACTGTCATCAGTGATGACAATTCCATAGCTGCTATTGCAGTGGTACGTTTCATTGTGATGCTACAATACAAGAAAATTTATTTCTACCAAACTGACATCAGAATCTGGTAATGCAGGTTATCATGATGTTTAGTGACTCCATTTTCAAAGTGGGAAGCACATGAAGATCATGTACAAGAAAGAATAATGCCTTGTGCCAGGGACAGCAGGTGATGTCGGGGGAGGAAAGTTCCAGGTGGCATCCCATAGCATGTGGGGCGCCGCAGGGGGCAATCCTTTCCTCGATGCTTTTTAACATCTCTATGCATCCCCTGGCTGAGCTGGTCTAGAGCTTCGAGCTGCGGTGTCATCAATATGCATATGACACTCAGCTTGTCCTTACAATGGCGGGTCAACCACACTCAGCCCCTGAGGCTCTCCAGTGGTGTCTTGAAGGTGTGGCTGGTTGGTTAAGAACTAGCAGGTTGAAACTGAATCCAGCAAAGCTGAAGGTGTGGATGGGTCAGGGGGAGATGCCAGCCAACTTCAGCTTGCCTGTGCTAGATGGTGAGGCTTTACATCTGGCCTCATCGATCACCAGTCTGGGGGTGATCCTGGATTCCAAGGTTTCCCTGGAGGCTCAGGTCACCAAAATGGCCCAAACGGCTTTGTATCAACTCTGCCAGGCATGGAGCTATGGCACCATACCTCTCCCATTCTGACCTGGCCATGATGATCCATACAATGGTCACATCCAGATTGGATTATGGGCCTGCCCTTGAATCTAATCTGGAAACTAAAACTCATCCAGCATGTGGCCACTAGGCTCCTAGTTGAAGCCTCTACCAGGGACCATATAACTCCTGTCCTGTATCATCTTCATTGGTTGCCTATCGAGTACCAGGTTATCGTCAAGGTATTGGTTTTAACCTTTACGGCAGTGAGCGGTCTTGGACCCAAATACCTTAGGGACAGCCTTTCCCCATATTGCCCAAGTAGGTCCCTCCGCTCTTCAAAGAAGAACTGTCTGTTAATCCCTGACCCAAAAACTATCTGGCTGGCCTCAACAAGGGCCAGGGCCTATTCCGTCCTAGGCCTATTCAATCCTGGTGGAATATGCTCCTGAATGAGATCAGACCTCCTACGGGACTTGTTTCTGCAGGGCCTGTAAGACGGACCTATTCCACCTGGCTTTCTCTGGAGGCCAGCCAGGCTGACATCTATTTTTTAGCCTCCCGAGGGATACATGAGGGGGGGAGGGTTAAGCTGCCATCTTAACTGTTTATATTGTATAAATTGTTTAGTGTTATAGAATATGTATTGCTTTAAATATAGTGATGTTCTTATGATGTTATATTCCTGCCCTGAGCCCCTTGGGGATGGACGGGGGGAGGGGGAATCTTAAAATAAAATAAATAAAATAATTCTGAATGGCTTGCTTAAACATTTGCTGCAATATATAAATGGTAAAAAATACAATCAAATGATTACTGTTTTTCATGCCCATTTATTATGAAACTAGCTGTTTGTAAGAGCATACCACCTTGAATAAGAAAATGACTCATTCTCATGCATGAATCTTTTTAAGTGAGAATGTCCACCATGTGTTAGCTCATAAACAGTCATGAACTCTAAATCACAAATGCAACATTCTTCATGCACACATTTTCTGACAATTTATTCTTGCATGCTAATTGGCAGGTTCCCATGGGCCATATTTTTTTCTCACTGAATACTGAAAAGGTTTAGCGCTACAAAGATAAAATGCAAATCGTATTAAATTACAGACAACATACAACACAGTGTCACACATTATAGAATAATGATCACAATTGCCAAAGGGAATCTAGCACAAAATAATAAATGTAAAGAAATTGATATTAAATTTATGACTGATTTAAACTTATTTTAAATTCATTAATATGCAGAATATTTTATGGCAATTTCATTGTCAATGCTTTAAAAAAAACTTTTGAAAACTTCTTAATTTCCTTCCTGTTCAGTATATATGTTAGACTACTGCACACAAGCATGAGAATAAGCCACCACCCATAGGCTAACATGTTCTATCATCTTTTGATCTAGCCTGTTAGCCTGGCCTATACCCCTTGTTCTATGAAATATTGGATTTTCATATTAATCCTTGAACTGTGTGCTACAAAATGCCAGTTTCCATGGTTGCATGGGTGGATAGCAGAGTGTCCAAGCTGAAAGCAAGCTTAAGGCAAAACAGTTTGTTTGCAGAGATTAGATCTATGAGTTACTCCAGTGGTACAATCTGGACGCCTCATAACAAGGACATGCATCTTTGATTATTCCACCCTGCCAGAGTACTCCGTTAACATAATGGAATCTGTAGAACTCCTGAACACCACACCTCGCTAAGCTGGTTTTTTGGAAGCCCCTGATATTGTGCTTTTGAGAAACCATTTTCTCAAACAATTGCTTCTTCCATGCATTTCCTCAACCTCTAGATATGATCTCCCTAACAACAAGATCCCTTCCTGATTCACTCAAGCCTCAGCCAAATTTTAATACTTTAGGCAGAGACTTTAGTAAGCACCTCTGCATAAACCATTCAAGGTATCACTGATATAATCAAGGACCAATTGAACCAATTATCCCGGGGAGTAGAGACAATAGATAGAGCTGCTAATTAGCTCAACCCCACAAGTCCAGCAAAGAAACCCCAAGCAGTTGCAGAGAAACGAGACCTAAGTTTGAATTTCCCGCCTTACCTGCACAAAGGGGTATAAAAGTTCTGCTCACCAGAGCCTCAGTGCTCATTTTTAACTTGAACCTCCCTTGGTCAAGTTGGTGTGAGACACGATATTTCATCCTTCGCTTGGGTCCCTATGCTGGCATAGAGATCCTTGCCTTCTTCTGGAACTTCTCTGCAGATTTTAGGTAACGTATAAGTCCCCTGCTTCCCCAACTCCTATTCTATCATCCAACCTATCTTTTCCACCCTGTTTATATACTTAGGAAGTACGTGTATGAGCCTTAACGTCTCACTGTGTGATTGCTTGCAAACAAAATTTATATAAACATATTTAAACTACAATTTGGTCTCTTTTTGCATTCTCTGCGGATTCGTTTCAAGCCATTTCTGGTCTAGTTGTCTAAAAAGATCCTTTCCCAGCCTACCTCTTGCATTGCCGAGCCGAGTAATTCCCCATTGCTATATTAAAATAAGTTCTTATACTGTTAAGCTGGGTAACAAGCCCATTTGATCATGAGATTCAGTAACTTTATGGAAAAGAGTCTATCCAAAGAGTCTATCCATGATCCTCTGAAGATGCCAGCCACAGATGCAGGCAAAACTTCAGGAGAAAATGCTACTAGAACACGGCCATACAGCTCGGAAACCTCACAACGCCCCAGTTTATCCGAAGTTGAAAGCATGATTCATGAAAAGTTCTGTTACCATGGTTTTTTTTAAAACTGATGGTACCCAGTTTGTCTGGTCATAGAGGTCCATAGTAGACTTATCACTTTCTCCTTAAAACTGGGATAATTTCAGAACCCATACAGAAAACTTTGATATGTTCAGTCTTGTTTGGGACTAGCATTTTTTTGTGTCAAAAAATGGACCGGAAAAATTATACAAGACACACGTATGCTGCTAAAGTGGCATTCAATGTATTACTCTCTTATATTTCTAATCATACATAAAATACAAGTGCAACAATGCTTATTTGTATTTCTATTCCAAGTGGACTTCCTTGGAAGGAGCGCAGGGATTTTCTCACGCGTGCTGAAACAGTTCACTCTCAGTTTAGTGCACACTCAAAACAGTCCAACGTATTAGTCCTGCTCTTCATATATTTGTATCCAAAACCATAGTCATAGGATATTATCCTGACATTTACAAAGTTCTTATTCTTCAAGAGTATGTTGTTATTCCAGATACGTGGCTGAAATCTTACGTGAGCTCCTGCTGAAGTCCATTTAAAGGAGCCTTGTTGCAATGCGGAGAAAAATTCAGCAAGCAAAAAGTTCAGCAAGCAGAAGCTAGTCGCGTAACTAAAGCTTTTCGATGCCTTCTTCAGTGCTCCGTCTTCAATAAGCAATACAATAGATTAAAATTCTATAAATATATATACATTCTCATAAATCTATATGTGTCTATTTTTAAACAGATTTAATAAATATGTGTTAATAAATATTTACCCAAACGGTGATATGTTAAATATATGTGTGTACATTCATTTCATTCTATTCTATAATAAATAATTAAATACTAATAAATACCATGCACTTACATTTGCCATTATCCTTGTCATTCCAAATCTTGTTACTCTCTTAATGGATGTCATTCAAGTATTGCATGTGGTTCTATATATCTATTTCCTATGTGATTTGCTGCAGCTGCAGCTGCACTCTATCTTAGTGTTTTAAAGAGACCACATCCAGCTAGCATTTCATCAAAGTCCATTATAGGTAACAAGAAAAATCTAATTCTCTATTTAGACCTGTTTGATATGATTTTAGAATATAAGACCATTTTGTTTCTTGTTGGAGGAGCACTCTCTTTATATCTATACTGCTCTCAGATTGTTGATGATGGTACAAAACTACAAATTGGAAATCCTGGGCTGTATGTTTCTTCAAAGTAAAATGCTCCACTAGTGGCTCATCTTCTTTTTTTGTTCTTATATTACTTGCGTGTTCTTGCATTCTAACTCTCAAGACACGTGTTGTCATTCCGACGTACACTAAGTCACAAGGGCAAATAATCATATAGACACATTCTTTTGTTCCACATGTTGAGAAATGATTTATTTGCCATGTTCTGTTTGTGCGAGGATCCTTAATTTCTTTCGTGTTTAGTGATTGTGGACACATGACACAGTGTCCACAGCGATGGTGTCCTTTAATTCTAGGTCTGGTGTACTGTCTATTTTTAATATCTGCTCTTATTAGTTGTTGTCTTAAGCTAGTTGCATGTCTAAACCCAATTAAGGGAGGCAGTGAGCATCCTGGAATTTCGGCCAGTATGTGCCAATGCTTTTCCACTATGCTTTTTATACTGGTGGCTTTAAAGTCATAATTTAATGCCCATGTTATTCTAGACTGTGTATTCTTACTTTTATATTGGAGCAATTGTTGGCGTGGGACTCCTTTGATCCTATTAAGGGCTCTACTTAGAACAGATTTTGGATAACCCCTCGAAGAGTATTTTTGCATTATTTTTGTTTCTTCCCTGAATGTTATTTCACTGGTTGAGTTCCGTTTTGCCCTAACTAATTGGCTGTATGGCAAGTTATTTTTGAGGTGTATTGGATGGCAAGAAGAGTATTTTAATATCTTATTTCTTTCAATGGACTTATGAAACGGAGCAAAGGTGATTTTTTGACTGTCATCTATAGTTATCCAGGTGTCCAAAAAACTAATAGTCCGAGAATTTTGTTCTCCTGTAAACTTAATTGAAGGATGTAGGTCATTGAGCCAGTGCAATAATTCCCTCACATCACAATTGGGCTGCATGATAAATAGCAAGTCATCTATATATCTGCAGTAATATAGAATTTTAGAAAAAAATGGATTAGATTCTTGCATAATATATTGGTTCTCAAAATTGGACATGAACAAATTTGCAACACTTGGACCTAGGGGTGACCCCATGCTCAGGCTGGATTTTTGAATATAATAATTGTCTTTGAATCTCAAATATGTGTATTCAAATATTATTTCAAATAAGGAGATCAAAAAATGTGTGTGGGGGGGTGTTTGGATTCTCTAGTGTCTAATTTGTTTAGAAGTATCAATCTAGCTTCTTCATTGGGTACATTGGTGTACAATGATACTACATCTATAGTCACTAGAGTAGACCCTTTTGGATATTTCCTGCCCTCCAATTTGTTAATCAAGTGTGTTGTGTCCTTAGTATAGGAAGGCATATTTTTTACAAATGGTTGTAAAATTGATCTAGATAAGTGGCTATAGGCTCTAGTATAGAGGCAGATGCCGAAACAATGGGTCTGCCCGGTGGTGGAAAGCCTTGTTTATGGATTTTGGGTAATGTGTAGAATATTGGTACTCTTGGAAATTTATTGATGAGAAATTCTGAAGTGTTTTTGTTAATCCACCCCATACTCCATGCCTCTTGTACTGTAATTCTAATTATAGAGGCAATATGATCGGTGGGGTTATGTTGAATTTTTTGGTAATATTTCGTATCTGATAATTGTCGTTCTATTTCTTTAATGTAATCTTCTGTATCTTGTATAACTATTGCTCCTCCTTTGTCAGCCTCTTTTATAACTATTGTATTGTCATTTTTGAGTTGTTGTAATGTCTTCCTATCTGTATATGACATATTATTGGTCTCATTTCTGAATCTGTGTTTTTCACTCTTTTCTATGTCTCTCAATATTAATCTTTCAAATGTTATAATTGCTGGGTCTTGGATGTTAGGTACAAAGGTGGATTTTTTCCGTAATTGTTGTTGGGGTGTATAATTATTTTCTTGATCTCCAAATAATGCTTTTAATTTGATCTGTCTAATTAGTTTATATATGTCAATTCTAGTTTGATAACTGGAGTATGGGGCAGATGGTACGTATCCTAGTCCTAGGTTTAACACTCTCATTTCATTAGCTGTTAGAATCTTAGTTGACAAGTTTACCAATACGTTCTCTTCCTGTTCTTCCAACTTGCACTAGCATTTTTTTCCAACTGAAACCAATAGAAATAGCTTTCCTAACATGGGCCTTTTCCATACAAGTACAGTGGTACCTTGTTGTTCGTTGCCGTCGGGTTTCACCGGTTTCAGTGTTTGCTGAACGCTGGCCACCGTCTTGTGCACTTGGAAGTCATCAGTAGCCTCAGTTTGCGCTGACTTCCGAGGCTATGCAAATGGTGTTGCACATGTGCAAACGGTGTTGCGTGTAAGCAAACGGCGTTGTGCATGCGCAAATGCCGTACCTCTGTGTTCGCCGTTTTCGGTGTTCGCTGACCATCGCCAGATGGATTACCAGCGAACACCAAGGTACCACTGTAATTTACACTGTTTCCAGCACACTAATGATCCATTTTCTCCATTGAGTTCCACACATTTTGAAAAAAAAAGATGTGATGACCATTTTATTCCAAGAACATTTCCATGCACTGTTTGCCTTGTTGTTTCTGAGAAGCACTTTTACAGCACTGTTTCTCACTGAAACATTCCACAGCCAGCTTCCCTCGCAGTGTGATCATACTGAAACATTTCTTTTTTGCCACAACACTGAGCCGTTTTCCACCAAACATCCTCTTTGGCTCCTACACTGCTATTTTTCATTCCTCAACTTGTTTTGTGCCTCTCCTCTTAAATTTTGCTTCCCCCCTCTGCATTTTATTAGTGATACAATGAATCATCATTGCAGCCCATGCATTAAAAAAAGCTTTAAAAATGCTTGAAGAAGGAGAGTGCAGACAAACTTTGTGGTAAACACTGAAATTGAAAATGCCTTCTAAATGGGGTGAGTGGGCAGAAAAGACCATTAATAGTTTTAACTGTAATATTAAATATAACTCATTGATATGAGAACAAAATATAAATTTTATAGATTCTCTTGCACATTACTGTTTTTTAGTCTTTTGTAATCGAGTGCTATGTCACTGAATTGCAGCCAAAGTGATCAAGGGAGGGAGAAAAGAATGGGAAGCCAGAGCCCCAATAACACAGAGTAACCAAACACCTCAATAGAGAGAAATGGCCACAACTTTATTGAAACACAGCGGTTAGAGCCTTGGCACAGTATGGGGTCTAGTTATTGGGCGACCACCCTGTTAGCCAATAAATATCAGATGACCCCACTTGTCAGGTGATATTTCCCCTCCACTGTGCCAGCAAGCTGGCTGGGTCAGGACGGAGGACATCCATGGTAACAATTAGATTGATTCTAGCTACTCAATGGTTGCCTTGCCACTTGAGGTGAGGGAGCTCCTGACAGCTGCTGAACTGAACATGTCCTCCAAAATCACCCCACTCATCCCCAAAGTGAAAGGAAGAAGCATGATCAAATGATGCCCAGGGAAAGTGGAAGCACCTATTGGGGGCCTTGCAAGGACCTTGGCCCTGCCTGTCAAGAAGAGAAGAGAAAGACAGGAAAAGATTTGCTTCTGTCCTTAGGAAATAAACCACTGTTTACATACCTTCTCCTAGGAGCCCATGCATATTGGAGTAAACAAGATGCATTTTTGAAATCATATAGCTGCCATATATAACCAATCAATGCATCTTTGATATATGTAACCAGCCAGCTACATATTACCACTGCCATCTGTGCATTCTTTCCTCAACCTATGCTTTATAGCTTTGCATGCTTTGTAGTAAACTTGGCATCCCCTGTATTTCTTGTCCCATGAGAATAGAGTTACTACTGGGCAGAAGACCAGGTGGCTCCTTTGCTATCTGTTGCTGACCTTGGGACAGTCTTGGTTCCAGAGGCTTCTTCTGGGAAGTTGGAAGGGGAGATTTGTTAGGGGATACATGGGTCTGCAAATACCAATTTATTTAGAACTGGCTTTGCCAAGTATGGTGCTTGAATACCTCATCAATAAATGCTGCTGATTAATACTTCAGAGTCCTCTCCACCCAACCAAAAGCTGTGCAGTCCACCAACCCATGCCAGGAAGGGACCCTAATCTCCTTCTGCACCCTGCAGGCCACAAATGATGCCCCAAATAAGTCTGATGCTCTGGGCTTATCAACAAACTGTTCAGGGGCTACAAGTGGTAAACAATGTGACATCTCACCATATTACCACAATACATATCTAGAGCTATGTTTTTGCTCCATACAAAATGAGGTGTTGTTTTGACCTACACAGTTTTGAAATGCTAAAGGCAATGAAAGCTAATAAACTGCCTCCTGACCAAAGACAAATAGCCCCACTGTGTCATCTGCCTACTAAATTCATAGGACAAAGGTATGTAAACAGTGGTTTCTTTCCTAAGGACAGAAGCAAATCTTTTGCTGTCTTTCTCTTCTCCTAGGAGCCCATGACCTCCCCCTCTCTAGGCATGGACTGTCATAGATTAAAAACCACACATGTTGGAAGGGAGTCTAGGAAGGTGACAAGCCATGTGAGATTGCCACTCTTGCCACTCTTGTTTCTTCCATCAACAGAACATCTCTAGGATAGAACCCATAATCTCTAATGGAAACATTGTCAATGGCTGTTTCCCAGAATCAGTAAAGCTTCAGAACTACCTTTTAGGTAGTTCTGTGACTTTCTTGGCCTTATGGAGCATTTGTCAGTACCTGGTCCCACAGTGTAGCACTGTATTTGCCCATCAAGTATATCACCAGAGACCTCCACCAACAGTGCAATACTAAACAGTGGACTTAGTGTTGGAATTTTTCAAGTGTCTGTCACAACTCAGACATAAAGGAATTAACTGTGTGTATGTTACTGAAGTCCCAGTTTTATGACCTATTGATTAACTATTGGTCAGCAAGTTAGACCTTGGCATCATGCCTCAGGTCACGTAGGCTAAAGTAATAAAGTATGTCTCTTTGTTAGAGACCATGCTCTCTTAGACACCAAGATGTGACCACATGAGGTGGTCACTATGTAATTAGGTATAGTGCTAGAATAGAAAGCTGTTCTTATTTTCTTTCCATGTAACTCTCCCTAAATAGTTAATAAATTCATTTATACAATTAGCAACTGTGTATTGGTCTTCTTCTCTGCTCCTGTGCTAAATTTACCCAACAATTTGCCCATCAAGTATATCACCAAGGGCCTCCACCAACAGCACAATACTAAACAGTGGACTTAGAAGGGTGTTTGTAGTGGTACCAGTGTAGAATGTCAGACTAGAATCAGGGAGAGTCAGGGTTTGAATCACCACTCTACCATGAAAGCCTGCTGAGTGTCCTTGCGGAGAAAGGTCCCTACAAATGAAGAAAAGGACTGAACTGAATGTAAGATTGCACTCTATTAGACTTCAATATTCTACAAGATATCTACTGTGTCTAAACTAAAAGGAACATGAAAATATTCAATGATGGGAATAGAGGACAAAAGGAAAGGCTCTAACTCACACAATGTCACTTTTAATCTTCATACTTTTTCTTCCATTTGAGGAAACTATGCTGCATGAGAGTAGCAGTTAGGATTATCAGAAAATAAGTTGTTCACATTGTCTTTGTGGCATAACCTTCAATTATACATCTTACAAAATGGTAGTCAATGGTACATAATTTTGACTGTTTTAAGGCTGTTTAGTCTAAATACTGTACAAGTTACAGAATTTTTTTTCACATTATAATGGTGAGTTGACTGAATCTAGCAGTTACTGTGAAGCAGTTATAATGAACAAGCTGATCTCAAGTTGTTCAAACCAGAGGAGGGAAAAGCCCAGAATCCTTTTAGTTTCCTTCATTGTTCTCTCCCAAGGGAGACTTATAATTATGTAAACAATTGGCTTCTCAGCTTTGAGATACAAAACTGCACACTTTAAACTACAGGGGTGTAGCTATGAAAGCCTCTATCCCGTATCTCCTCCTGGCAATGGCAGAGGCTTGGCTGAAGGACTGAAAAGAGTGTGGGAGTGTGGGAGGTCCCTCCTACGCATCGCCACATTTCATTTTATCTGAGCCACTGTTAGAATTTCTTGGTGGAATAGTGAAGTGGTAAGGAAAGGGAATGTCTTCCTCCCACTTTCTACAGCTCAGCTTGTCAACCCAGCAGCTACAGACACAGCTCTATGGAGTTTCTGAGGAAGGAAGTTTTAAGTCAGAGAACTGCAGTTTTAATCCTTTGATAATCATATTTAATTTACTACTGTTAGAATAGAAGTTACTGTTTTTATTCACTGTGGTGTTGATACAAATGAGAGCCATTCAGAGAACTGTAGTAATATTGAGCAGTAACTCAGGGTGCTATATAAATAAATAAAATGAGAGAGTAAGCTCTGCAAGACAGCAGACTTTCAAAGTATTTAAGCACATACCTGATTGTCAGCACCTAAACAATGGCATGCATTGGAATGAACTGAGAGTTGCACTTACGTTTATACACCAACTTAAACACTTAAGCTATGCCAGGAATAATGAGCTTTTCTTGACAACAATGAATCACTAATAAATAAGGGCAGTATGGCAAGCCATAACATTCATGAACTGCTATACATAATTTCACTATTTATTATTTTTTTCCTTTTTCTTTCTCTTATTTTAGTTTTCTCACATGCATTTTTTTTCAATTTCACTCTCTAATAATCCGTAATTCCTACATAGTACTACATGGTACTTCCTATACAGTAATTTATACTGTGGTATGATTCTCTTGTGATTATGGATGTGAACAGAATAAACACTAGTTGAAGAGAACAGAATAAACCCGAGTATAAATCTGACATCTAACCAATATGAATGGGTTTGGTCTAAAGGGACTGGAGTCAAGGCTTATGACAAAGGAATGATTGTAGATGTTTCCTTAATTATTGTAGATGTTTCCCCAAGGAGGGCTAATTATTGCAAAATTGCTCTCCTCAAGTACTCCACCATAATGAGCAAAAGGGGTGGAACACAACCACAACGTAGTAAAGCACAAAAATGCACCACAAGCCTACAGCTTAATTCTGACAAAATAAAGTCTCCAACTGGAGTGCAATTACAACAGACTTTTTACTTATATATTTCATTGCAAACTTAAATGGAAATGTATACAAGTTTACAAATATGTAACAAACCAGCCATCTAGCTGGAAATCTAGACTGAATGCTGATCTCATAATGAAACTTCAAGGCTTATTCAGTAAAAATGATAACAAAAATGCAAATAAATAGAAAAGTCTACAAGGAAACTCTCAGCCCAGAATATAATATTTTTATACTTACAAACTGAATGGCACTAAGAAATACGACTTGTTACAATGAAATGGGATAATCTATAAAAAACAAACAATATATTCAAATACAATCAATTTATAACCAAAATCCATAATGTAAACAAAAAATCAAAAATTAAAAAAAACATATAAAGGATACCAGAAGTGCTTCAAGTACTCAGCAGAACTTGGAGAAGAAAGAATTGAGTCCACTAGCACTTTCAAGATGAGCAAGAATCTCAGGGTGTAAGCTTTCAAGGCTCAAAGCTCTCTTTGTCAGACTGAGAAGAATAGAAATGGCGATGTGGTTGCTGAAGATGCCAGCCGTAGATGTGGGTGAAATGCCCAGAAAACCCACAACAGCCAGTTGAGTCCCACCATTAAAGCTCTCAACAATGCATTGAACCCAAGACAGTATAACAGGTGTGGTTAGGCCCAGTTATTGTGTTGTCAGAAAGGATATGAAGGTAGAGTTGGCATCTTGGTTTGTTGCAGGTTCTGGTTGCAGAGTCCGTGTCCATGTTTGGAAGGCTTTTGCTGTGGGTTAGAAGTTGTTTAAGGTTAGGAGGCTGCCTGAGGGCATGAAAAGGTTTGCCTCCCAGTGCCTGAGTGAGAGGAGTATCATTGTCCAGCAAAGGATGTAAGCTGTTAGTGATAAGTTGAAAGGATTGGAGCTGAAAACTGTACCAGTGGTGTACTGTTGTTGTTTTGTTTGAATATCTTGTAACAGGTTATCATTTGATATCATTTCTGGATTTTAAAAAAATATGTTTTGCATGCTGATTTGTGGAGCTCCCCATTGCCCCAACTTCTTTTTTGGAAATAGAGCTTAGCCACAGCCCTCTTTATTATACAACACGGAAGCTGGGCGAGCATAAGAGGCACATGCTTGCTCGTCAGCCTCGAAAGAGGCTGGAGCACCCCAGACAATGCCTTCCATAGGCACATCCAGCCCCCTCCCTTGTCATGTGATGATGCCTTGTCATGTGATTAGGTCCCAAGTGTGTGGACACACGTTGCTCAGGACCTGGGCCAGCAGCCCCGGCTAATTCCAGGACTGCGTTTTGCATGCTGATTTGTGGAGCTCCCCATTGCTCCAATAATACAACACAACTTCCTTTTTGGAAATAGAACTTAGCCGCACCCCACTTTATTACACAAAATGGAAGCTGGGCGAGCATAAGGGGCATATCCTAGCCACCAAGCAGCCTACCTGCTGAACCCGGCACCATCCCCAATTCCTATTGGGGAATAGAGACAAAAAGTTACTAGATGCCACCTGAGCACATGCCCATTAGGTGACACCCCTTCCTACCGGGGGTAGTGAGCTCTTTGGAAAGCCTCCACAGCTTGCATTAGGGAGCACGCCCCACCCCCAGACCTCTTATTAAGGCTCTCAACCGCAGGGAGGTCTGGCATGCAAGCTCTCTCACTCATGCCTTCTTTCCCCCACTCACTCACTTCTCCTGCTCTTCTGGCCACCACTTCAGAAGAATTGAAAGGGCTGTATTTTGTTTTTGTTTGTTTACTCTGAAATAGACATAAAACGTACATAGTCTAATGAATTAATGCTAGACCAAAGATGGTGAAAAAGCCAGAGGAAAAGGAGGAGGAAGGCAGCTTCCTCAGATGGGCGTTGCACATAAAGGACAAGGAAGCAGGAGGCAGGCAAAATGGTGGATCTGATCGGCTAAGGACATGTTGTCACAGGAAAATCCCTGAGTAAAAAAAGGAAGGGAAAATCCCATGCCATCCGGTAAGTAGTACATACACTAGTGGCCCGATCCATTAGCCATACTGAAAGACAGCATGTTTGAATGGAGTGTGTTTACTGTTTGTTTCTATTTATGCCATGGTGCAATTGGAGCATTTTTAGAATCATCTTCCCCTTTTTTGTAAAAGGGTGTGAGAATATTTGTAGGAAAGAGATGACATAGAATCATAGAATTATAGAGTTAGAACAATGGCCATCAAGTTCAACCTCCTGCCATGCAAGAAGACACAATCAAAGCACCTCTGAAGAAGGAGATTCCACCACCCTCCGAAGCACTGTATTCCACTGTCAAATAGCCTTAACTGTCAGGATGTTCTTCCTAATGTTTAGGTGGAATCTCTTTTCATGGACCTTGAATCTATTACTCCTTGTCAAAGTCTCTGGAGCAGCAGAAAATAAGTTTGTTCCATCTTCAACATGACATACTTTAAATATCTAAAGATGGCTATTATGTTATCCCTTAACCTTCTCTTCTCCAGACCAAACATACATAGCTCTCTAAGCTGTTCTTCATAGGGTATGGAATCCAGACATTTTACCATTTTGGTCACCCTCCTCTGGACCTGTTCCAACTTGTTGAATTGCGGCACCCAGTACTGGACATAGTATTCCAGGTGAGGTCTGACCAATACAGATAGAGTGGAACTATTACATCGCTCAATCTACACACTACACTCCTATTGATGCAGCCCAGAATCACATTGGCATTCATGGCTGCCACACCACTCTACGGGTTTGGTCAGTCAACCAATTACAAACGCATCTGACAGTAGCATTGTCTAGCCCACATTTTACCAGCTGGCTTGTAGGAATGTTTTGGGGAACCTTGTCAAAGGCCTTACTGAAGTCAAAGTATGCAACATTCAAAGCATTCTCTTTATCTACCAAGCTTGTCACTCTATTAAAAAAAGAGAAACTCATGTTGACTATTAGCAATATGGCATTCCTTTCTAAGTGCTTACAGACTGTCTGTTCAATTATCTGCTCTAGAATCTTTCTTGATATTAATGTCACGCTGACTGGGCAATAATTGTTTGGGTCCTCTTTCTTCCCTTTTTGAAGATGGGGACAACATTAGCCCTTCTTCAGTCTGCTGGAGATGACATGGAGAAGAGATAACCTCATCCCAACAATCATGCTGACAAGTAGCAGCAGCAAAATGTGGATATGCATTTGGACTTGCATCCAATGTAATGTATATGCATTCATACTTAAATAGTGATGTTGTAAGCCTTGTAATATATATATATTTATTATTTATTATTAGAACTTTTGTTTCACCTGTCTCCCACTGGTCTGAAGGGATTGCCTTCTAGAGGGATGTGCTGTCTATACAGATGCAGAGTGAGAGTTTGCTGGCAACAGGACAGGGAAGGGGGTGAAATCCAAGAGAGAGAATGACTAATATTTCTAACCAAACACACTCCCTTATCTACATTTTACATAAAGTGATCACTGTAATCACTGTAACAATGATGACCTAAAGCTAGACTGAGGCAAAGTTTTATTACACAGACTTGCTGGACACTGAACATACTAACTTGACATAAGGAGTCAGGAAGCATCAGCCTGGTTCCTCCACTTTCTCCTCCTTCACAATGAAGCAGTGAAAGATGTTTATTAAATTAGATGCACCCGAATAACCGGGGGCAGCCATTGCTGCCGGGGTGAGCAACATAGCAAAATAAAGGGGCATGCATGGTTTGGCGGCATGCTGCAGAACCGGGTGCAATGATTGGCTCCCAGCCGTAAAGGCGGGAGGAGCCAGGATATATAAGGACGCCTCTCCCAGTCCGCACCCTTCCCGGCGGCGAGACCCAGCAAGGTGTGGTAGTGCTGGTTGGTGTCTCGTGTAAGGCCCGGAAGGAGACTGGTTGCGGCCTTTTCTCACTCTCCTTCTCTCTTGCTTCCATTTCTACTCACCTTCCTTCGTTTCCTCTCCATTCTCTTTGCTTTCCTCTGGTCGTTGGCCGGTCTCGCAGTTTGGAATGGGGCCAAAGCGGGCCAAGAGCAAGGAGCTCCCCGCGGGGGGGCCGGCACCTTCGGGCAGAGCCCGAGCCCTCCTCAACAGGGTCCGGGCTCAGACCGGCCCAGGGACTACGGACGAGAGCCCCGTGGTGGGTCGTATCAGAGCGGCCGTGCGGGCGGCCACTGCCGCGGACTTGGGCCTGTCCCCGACCGGGAGGGGCAGGCCGGTGGGACTGGGGGAGCAGTCCTCCCCGGCTGGGGAGGCTCTCCCTGCCACTTCCGGCGGCGCCGGATCGGTCCCCTGACCCGGGTCTGCCAGCGAGCCGGGCCCCGATTCCACCCTGGCCCGGAACCTGGCGGACACGCTGCTGCACCTTTCCCAGGCCCTCGGCGGAGTGGCCGGGGAATCTGGAACCCCCTGCGGCGCAGGGGAATCCGAGCCCCCCGCGCCGGCGGCGGCTGGCGCGGTGCAGGCGGACACCGCAAGTGGAACGGTGGAGGACCTCCAGCTCTCCCCACTGGTCGTCGGTGGACGCGTCCGTCGGTCCCTCCGAGCGAGAGGGCCGGAGGAAGAAGCGGTCGTCGAGGCGTTCCCGCTCCTCCAGACGGTCTCCCAGCTCTTCATCGTCGGGTGAGTCTACTGAGGACGATGACTTGCAGGCTAGCGGGGAGTTTTGGTTCCAGGGGGAGAAGGTGCCCGCTCTCCCCCCTTGGCTCGCAAAGTGGAGACGCTTGGGGGGGATGGAGGCGCCGTCTCCTGGCCCAGCCCCTGACGACAGCGGCAGTCCTCCCATCTCCCCAGGAAGCTCCGGGAGCGGGCGCTCGAAGGGTACTACGTGGATATTTTCAGGTTTCCTCGGCGGGAGGGGGAACATGGCTTGTCTGGCGGGAAGGCTGACAAAAAACGGAGGGATCCAGTGGCGGCCGAGCGGAATTTCAACAACTGGCTGCAGGGTTTCACCGAATACCTAGCCCTCATTGGGGCCGCCTACCCCCTGCGGGCTTGGCACTTGGAGGCCCATATGGCTCATGTGCTGCGGGCCCGGGCGCTGGCCGGCGAACCCGCGGCCATAGCCTACGACGAGGCGATATGCAAGAACGCTTCCCATAAGAGCCGTTTCCGCTGGGATCTCATCCACGACCAAACATGGATGGTCGTGGTCCAGCCTGCCATGAAAGGGGCCGCGGAACCCTCCTTTCCGGACAAGTCCACCAGGGCTTACCCAGGGCGGGCGGGGGCCAAGGGGCTCTGTTGGGAATTCAATAGAGGCGCTTGCCAGCGGCCCAAGTGCAGGTATGAGCACGTTTGCTCCAACTGTTCTGGAAATCACAGCAGGGTGGCCTTCCCTAAGCCAGCCGGCTGCTCCCCCTTTCGGCAAGCCCGGTCCCCTGGTGCCGGGCCCTCCCAAAAAGAAGCCGGTGGCCAGGGCAGCGCTACCACCGCCCAGAAGCACTGAACTCCTCGCCCAGCTGCAGTCTTTGGCCCCCACACCCGTCCGGGTGGGGGTGCTGCTGGACTGGCTGCAGCATTATCCCGACAGGCGCACGGCGCGCATGCTGGGTGATGGTTTTTTGACAGGTTTCAGGATTCCCTATCGCGACCTCAGGAAGGCCTACCAGGCAAACAACTTAAAATCTGTTCGCGATCACCCTGGCGTGGTGGCCAATAAGCTTGATAAAGAAATCAGGGCCGGTCACATCGCTGGCCCCTACAGCCATCCGCCTTTCCCCAACCTCTGGGTCTCCCCCATCGGCGTAGTGCCCAAGAAGGCCCCGGGGGAGTTTCGTTTAATTCAGCACCTCTCCTACCCCCGGGGCGACTCAGTAAACGATTACATTGACCCTGAGCTTTGCACAGTCCGGTACGCCACCCTGGACGAGGCTGTCTGCCTCATCAGACAGGCCGGCATGGGTGCCTCCTTGGCAAAATGTGACATCCAGTCGGCCTTCCGGCTCCTGCCCATTTCCCCGCTGGATTTCGAGCTTCTGGGCATCCACTTCCAGGGCATGTGGTACGTGGACAAGGCCATGCCCATGGGCTGCTCCTTTGCCTGTGCCGCTTTCGAGGCTTTTAGCACCTTCCTCGAATGGGCCTTCAGGCAGCGGGTGCCCTCCGGGCTGGTGACCCATTACCTAGATGATTTCCTGTTCATTGGCAAGCAGGGCACCAGGGAGTGCGAGGTTGCCCTGCAGGCTTTCCAGACAATGGCTGCCGAACTGGGGATCCCCCTGGCCCCCAACAAGACGGAGGGCCCCACCCCCGCCCTCAGCTACTTGGGCATCCACCTGGATAGGGTCCTAGGCATGTCATCACTCCCTTGTGACAAACTCCTGGCCTTAACCAACCTGCTTCAGTCCGTTCTCCCCCTGCGCAAATGCAGGGTGCACCTGGTGCAGTCCTTACTGGGCCACCTCAATTTCGCCTGCAGGGTGGTGGCACCAGGCAGGGCTTTTTGCTCCCGGCTGGCGAGGTCGTTGTCTGGCTGCAAGTCCCCTGACCACCACATCAGGGTCTCCCGGGGCCTAAAAGACGATCTGCAGGTCTGGCTGTCCTTCATCCGAGGCTTCAATGGCATCTCCTTGTGGCAGACACCTCTAGAGCCTGGCCTGGAGTTGCAGGTGCACTCTGATGCCTCCGGGACTTACGGTTTTGGTGTGTATTTCCAGGGTCAGTGGGCACAGGGCCTCTGGCCTCCAGCTTGGCACACACAGGGCATCACCAGGGACCTCACTTTTCTCGAACCGTTCCCCATCTTGGTGGCGGTGCACATTTGGCACCATCTCTGGCTCAATAAAAGGGTGCTTTTCTGGTGCGATAACCAGGCGGTGGTGCGTGTGGTGAACAGGCAGTCGAGCAAATCTGCACGGGTCATGGGTTTGGTTCACAATCTTGTTCTCACCTGCCTCACCTATAACATTTCTTTTAAAGCTGCTTTCGTTCCAGGTTTGCAAAATGAGATCGCTGATGCTTTATCTCGCCAGCAGGTGGATTGATTCCGGTGCCTGGCCCCCGGGGCGGAGCTGTTCCCGGCGACAGTCCCGGCGTCCCTGTGGAACCTTGGCAGCGAACCGTCATCACAGGTGTTTTGAACTCGTTGGCACCGGCCACGCGCAGGCAGTACGACAGAGCCGTGCGCGACTTCCGGAGCTACGCAGCGTCCAAGGGGTGCCCCGTCTGTGGCGGGGTGGACACAGGCCTCCTACTGGAGTATTTGGTACAACTCCATGGGCAGGGGATGCACCCACGCTCCATGGGGGTGCATTTGGCGGGCATCACCTTTTACTGCAGGGTTTTGGGCTTCCCAGATGTGACCAAGGCGTTTGTAGTTCGCCGGCTGGTGGCGGGCTGGCAGTGGGTGGGCCCCAGACAGAGGGACCTCCAGCACCCAGTCACCAGGGAGGTGTTAAGGGCGGTCACCGGGGAGCTGCGGCAGGTGTGCGCTTCACGCTATGAGCGTTTACTTTTCGCAGCTGCCTTTCACCTGGCGCATCATGGGGCTTTCAGGCCCGGGGAACTAGTTGCCCCCACTAGGGACCGGCCGTCCAGCACCGCGCTGCAAAGGGAGCACCTCGTCCTGTCAGGGGACATGGTCTATGCATGGCTTGCCCATTCCAAAAACGACCAGGAAGGCCGCGGTGCCTGGGTCACCATGCTGGTCCTGCCGGGCGACGTCACCTGCCCCCTCGCCTCCCTCATCTCTTGACAGCCCGGCTGGAGCCTCCGGATGGGCGGCATGCTCCTGAGTACCGCGAGGACGGTTCCCCTCACCAGGTTCCAGATGCTGGCGGTGTTTTGGGCATGCTTGGCCCGGGCCGGGCTGCCAGCCGCTGAATTCAGCTTGCACTCCTTCCGAAAAGGGGCCGCCAAAACCGCGGCGCAGGAGGGCAGGGTCCAGGAGGACATCCGCACCTTGCCCAGGAGAGGTGAAGCGGTCGGGGCCTTTCCGGGCTTACATTAGCCCCCATCTGACTTGAGCAGATTCTCACTTCACGAAGGTGCCTTCCGCACGAGTGTCTCTTCACAGACTGTTTTTACGACAGGTGTGGAGTCATGCCAAGGGCACAGCCAATGTCCAACAGAGCCGGGGACTACGCCTGCTCTCATCCGACTGGGGCCAGCATCACCGGACTCAGGGCTCCGCGTAAGAGGATTACCTAGCTGGGGCAAAGGCGCATGCTTTGGCATGAACTGGAGCCCAAGCTCATCGAGTACATTTTCCAGTTGGCCACACCGGATCTCCTAGTTATCCACGTGGGGGAGGAGGATCTCCCGGCCAGGTCGGGTCTGGAACTCCATTGGGCGGTGGCCACCACGCTACGGAGCCTCGCCAGGCATCGGCCCGGCATGACTTTGGTTTGGTCCGAGCTGCTGCAGCGGGTCCACTGGAGGGGAGCTCTGGACCCCACTGCCGTGGATAGGGCCTGCAGAAAAGTCAATAAGGCGGTGCTCTCCCTCAGGGGAGCGGTGGTGGACCATGCGGAGATCACACGGGACAACAAACAGCTTTTTGAGCCGGACGGCGTCCGCCTGTCCCGTTGGGGCATGGACTTGTGGCTACAATCGGTCCAGTACACCCTCCTCCGCTGGGTCTGGTCCAGACAGGCTCAGGCTTGAGGAGCTTGGGTGGGGAGCTGCAAGGGGGGCAGCTCGTGGTGGGTTTGCAACGGGTGTCGCACATCTGGGGAGAAAACGAACCTTCCGGCAGGTTCTCCCAGGCTTCTGCCCTGTGGAAGAGCCGGGGGGTGGGGCGGGCAGGCTGTCAGGCCAGCAGGCCGGGCCGCTTCCTGACACCCCAGGGAGTGAGGTTGGGTCGGGCCGATAGGCAGCCGAGGGCTTAGCCGGTGCCCGACACCCCAGCAAGCAAGGAGAGGAGGGCGGGCCGATAGGTGGCCATGGGCTTAGCCGGTGCCCGTCTCCTCAGCAGGGGTGGGAAGGGTGAAGCCGGAGTGTTATCTCTGGGGCTTCTCTTCCCGTCAGTTCCCCAATGGAGATTGGGATGTGATGTGCGACCCGTTTGCCGCCCAGCTCTTTTGTACATAGTTCATGTTGATTATGTTATTGAATAATTAATAAACTGGGCTGCGGCCCATTCCTTTCCAGCCTGTCATTGTTGTGTGATTACTGAGCGAAGTAAAGTCTCACCATCTGCGGCAATATGTGCCCTTGATCACAGTGATATTGGACTTTGACCAGAGATGACTTGCTATGTAATACTATGACATCACCTTATTCATATGTAAGGAATGATTGGTTGAGATGAAATTGTAAGTAAACTCTTAAAAGTGGGTGAAGCTTGGCATTTTCACACATAATGAATCTACTTTCACACATACTTATCTACTTTCAATACACTTTAATTATAATTTCTACATGAATTTTGCTTTTTCAAGCTGCAAAATACAGCTGCAAAGTGCACTGAAATGGGACTGAAAGTGCATTATTCAGCATGTATGAAAGTGACCACTGTAAACCAAAGCACATAAGGAAAATATGGAAGATGGGAGGAGTTCTCTTTTTTTATAGCTTGCTCCTTCCCTCGAAATGGCAACTGAAAATATCATCAACATATTTCAAATTGTTACTAAATGACTAGGCCAGTTTCTTCTAATTTCCAGCTTCATTTGCCAACAGACAATCTACAGTTCATACTCAGTCTTTCTTAAGCTAAATATCTAAGGCTGCCACTTTTTCAGCTGGTTCAGACCTTTAAAAGCAGAATGCCACACAAAATGTTAGGGGATACAGTTTTTCCAAGCATGGAAAACCAGCAGAAAAATTTCTTCAGGGTATTTTCTTAATTTTTCAAATTTCTCTTACTATTTTTGAAATCAGTCCTAAATACAACCCTGTTATAATAGCATTATCGTAATAGTCCAATACTATAATATTGCAGAAAGCTTTGCGATTTAATCAAGTGTGTCATGGTTCTGAACAACATAATGTAAGTTGTCATCAGTGATGGCAAACACTCCAGTTTTCAAAGTCAAATTTGATCACAAATAATGAAACAGTACCAATTAACGCTGTTTTAAATGTTTGTTTTTAATCAAATATTCAAAGTTATTCTAAAATGCATTTCAATTGTTCTACATGTATGGGTTCTTGCATTGATTTCCTATGGGTCTCCCTGTCATTCTCCCACATCTGTCAGATTTCCTTACATTAAAAAGAACCCCTTAAAACAAGTTATTTTATTTGTTTGTCTTGTGTATTCCAGCTTTCCTTATTATGCCTGTCTGATTCTCAAACATTAAATAAGGTTATTTATGCACATGGGGTCTCCTCCGCAGTAAGCCTTGATTCCCTTCAGGGAAATCTCCCCATAATGCACAAATTTCTCCCTCTCCTGCACTCACTGTGGCTCAAAAGATTGAAGATTCACAGCTTTGAAATGCTGGGAAACTTGACTCCTTGTTGTTTAATTTAGTTATAATATTCAGGAGGGTTATTAGCTACTTCACTCAAGCAGCAATTAAGTGTCCTAAACTAAATTGGAAAAAAACCTTCCTTCTTGACACATAGATTTGGAAATCAAGCCAGTTTTGAACATATACCGACATGATGAACACCACTGATTGGGGAGTGATTCCAACTGCCAGTCAGAAAACCACTCAAAATACTGCTCATTTTAAATTATTGTGATTGTATGAAGAAAGTGGTTGAAATGAAAACAAGTTCAATTTTTGAGCATGTTATTTGCAAATGATCACTAATTCCCTAATTCATTACTGAAGCATCAAGCTCACTAGGTGATTTTTTTTCAAAACTACATACTTGATATTGTTGTTTTGAAGATAAAATGGGATAGCTCCAAGTAACTACATTCCTCAGAGGAAGAATGAGAAATAATAATCAGAGGAGGAAATCATAGTTAAAAAATATAGAAAACTACTTGCAAGAAAATATTGTATTATCCTTAGATCTCAAGTTACACTACACATTGTTTAAATGTACTCAGCTGATTAGGCAAGGTCCATTTCAGATTACCATTCTAAACCAGATGTTGTCCATTGTTGGCCCAAATCCAAGTAAAATGTCATGGTTGGCTGAGCACACAAGTTTCAGTTACAGCTGACCAGCGGAAGCAGGCAGTGAGAGAGAAATCTTACTTCCAGTCCTAAGGAAGAGCAGTCCAGTGCAAGTTATACAAGCCAAGCAAAAAACAGGTCAGACAATCCAGTCCGGGTCCACAAAAGCAAACGTTCAGTCCAAGAGCAGGTGCTGCAGAAACTATCAGGCTGTTTCCCAAAGTTGCTCCTGCAACTCTTACTGCTCGCAGCTGCCTCTTATAACCCTGCATTCTTGCTAAGTCTGAATCCTGAGCTGACTTACAACTGTCCCTCTGCCATCTCTGGGCCTCTAAATGGGTGTTGGATCTTTTAGCATGGAGTGCCTGATGGCCCTGATTTCTGAGCTGCCTCACGGAACCAGGTGAGCGGGGGCGGGGTTGTCTGCCCTGTCCTTTTGCTCTTGGCTTGGACCAGCACTGTCCTCCACCTGTGTGACTTCTGGCTGCTCATGGCACTCAACCGACTGTGGCTCTGGAGATTCAGCCAGCTGAGAGTTTGATGAAGCTGGGTCATCACACCAGTATTACTCATCTGAGGAAGCCTGGCTGGGTGGTGGGGAGCCCACAACATAAAATGAAACAGGAACATTTAGTGTGTTTCATATAGAGTGTTTTAATCTGTCTATGAGCTACCTCTAAACAGCTCTGAAGCTCTCTGGCCATTTCAAATATTGCCATTATTTTCCCCCACCTTTTAATGCTGAGTTCTTTTTCAGCTTTTTTCTTTTAAAAATTGATGTATATCACCATAGCAGCATCACTGACATGCCTGCAACTGTTGAAAAAAAATGGCACTGGAAAAGAGAGGCTGGGGTGTGTATGTGGGGGTGGGGGGGTATAGCAGTCCTTTTCGAAATGCTCCAGACAGTTCAAACAGAACAATGGAGCAATTCAGAAGTCCAAAGAAGAAAGAAAAACAAGAGAATCTTTGTAAAAAAAATGATGCCCAGGATGTTGACAAGACGCAAATGGCGTTGTCTGAAAAGGTTTAAAAAATCCTTTAGCTGGAAGTCAAAATGGTTGTGTCTGAAATGAAACAAAAATTGTTAGCAACCAGTCTAAATAAGGTATTGCTCATCGTAGGATTGTATTGTGAATGCTTCTGTTTCTGTTTCGAAGGTTATGTCTGTTCCTAAGATTATAAGACCAAGAAAACAACTAATTTGCTAGCTGCAACTGTCCCTGAACTATCCTGAGTTTTCAACATCCTTAACTTGAAACTTCCTTAAGCCATCTTAGAAACACACATTGCAAGAATGTGTGAAAGTACTTAAGTAGGCTAAATACCAAGGATCCACACTCTGGTCCTAGAACAACCTGCTCTTTTCTGGAAGGGCACACATGAGGTGCTTAAATCTCTCAGCTTCTCCCCTCTTCCCCCATATCATGAGATAAAGAGAAGACAGCAGAGAAGGAAAGAACTGATGAGTCTGGCAGAAGCAACAAAGATGTCAACAACAGATTTGTGGTAGCAAGCAAGAACTGGGCACACTCACATTTGTAGGCTGAGAGGCAAGGGTAGAAAAAGAAAAAGAAGAGAATGGCCAGATGTATTGTGATATCATAAGCTCTACAAAAAAAAGAACAAGACAGGACAGAGCAAAGTTCCTCTTCCCACCATCAATGGAATTCCCTTCTCAAGCATTCCTTGCATAGAGGAAGTCATGGCTAGCTAAGGTGAGTGGAATATGAATGAGGTTAGCCTAGGATGAATACATGTTTTAAATAAAGTTTTAAAGGAACCTTACCTGGGATTCTCCATCTATTCACTGTTGATTGTTCACTCCATCTGTTCACTGCACATTGGTCCTAGCCAGTGGTGGGATTAAGCAGGTTCGCACCACTTTGGCAGAACCAGTTGTTAAATTGGTACTTGTAAACAAACAGTTATTAAATTATTTAAATCCCACCACTGGTCCTAGCCCTATATGAAGGTGCAAATTTGTATTTGACACAGTTCTTTACAGGTGCAAATGTGTCTCTGACACAGTTCTTTACAAAGATCACCAGTGAAAAAGGGTAATTAGTTACTGTGGGACATAACTGACAGTTCCACATACCTTTCCCCCAATTTACAGACTTCCAAGCAAAGTTCTCTCTCAAGTTGGACCACCAATAACAGACTTCCTTCTAGAGGGAACATTTAGGTCGATTCCGCACTTGCGTTATCGACCTAAGTTCAAGCTGTGTTCGACCTAAGTGCACAACCACTGGGATTGACGTGGTTTGTACCAGCTTCGCCCCGTGTAATGGTCAAATTTCCGACTCCAGTTGGGAACTACTACTTTTTCAGGATACCACCCTTGACCTCAGCTCGATTCCAGTAAAGTGCAGAATCTCTGGTGCCAGGAGTCCCCCATTCAGCCAAACACAGCTGAGTGTTTCGGGCATGCTTACAGCTGGAGAACCGCCGCAGCAAAAATCACTCCTAATTTTTTCCCCCTCTTCTTTCTTGCGTTCAAAGCGATGGCTGGTCACACAAACGGCGCACAATTTTCGCTTACCAATGCAAGCGGCCAATCAAAAAATGCCACCTTTGTCCCTCCATTCCTGTGGCAATTTTTAAAATAACGTGTGTGGGGATAGACGGAACATGGCTGTAGAACAGTAGCCAATCAGAACGGAGCGGCGAAGAGGCACAGGATGATTCCGCCCTCCGAGCTGGGATCAAGCTGGTTGCAGTGGAGAACAACAATGGTATCGACCTAGGTTAGTACCCTTCTCAGGGAACTGGGTCGAACCTATTTTACTCATGTGCAGAATCGCCCTTAAGCTGGAAGCCCCCTCTCCCAAACCTCAGAAGGTATGAAATTACAAAGGGCCAACAGAGAAAGTCAGGAGAAGGAAAAAATAGAAGATAGAAAAAGTGGGACAGGGAATCACAGTTATGATGCTTCAGGACCTTTTTTCTGTTATATTTTTATGAATAGTTTAGATATATAATGTGATATCATGTGCAAGTCAGTTAAAGAATATCTATTTTCATATTGGCCATTAATCACACATCCCTTGCAGCATTATAACAAGAATCAGCTTTATGATAAGAGTGTTGATGCTGTACCAACCTACCTAATTCTAAAATTAATGACCACAGCCTTTTTTAGACTGGCCCTTTCTGCACAAAACACCCAAAATGATTCTAAAATGTTTTCAATCTCAATTTACCATGATTTATATCGACACTCACCTCCTCAAAATGAATCCTAGCCTCCCTATTGTGATATTTGTCTTTTTTAGTATATTTGTTGATTCCTGCTACACTTCCCAGCTCCATGCTGATTCTCTGTGCCTTCTGTGCTGCACAGATTGAAGAATACCCCCTCCAAAAAATGGCAAACAAGCAACAGAAATAACAGAAAGTCTCCAAAAACAGGACAGGGGGAACAGAGACTGAGCATAGAAAATAGTGCCGAAGAGGAAGTCGATGGACTGCAGAGAAGCTTGGAAAACCTTTTAAAAAGATATGCCCAGCAACTGAACATGTTTTCAAAACATTTCAGCCTTAAGAATCATTTAAAAAGAGGGTTCATTTAAAATATTTTGAGGCTGAAAATAAAATGTTTGAGTGTAACATCAATGCAGAACTCCATGGAGGAAAACTTTTATTTCTTGCCTCAAAATGTTTTAAATGAATTGTGAGGGAAGGGCCAGAATTTTAAATGAGTTGTATCCTATTCCTCTTTTCTACCCAGTTTTATATTGCATAATGGCTTTTGGGGATCATATTGAACAGCATATTGAACTTTCTATTGAGTCCAATATTAATCCATGATGCCCAGCACCTACTATGACTGGCAGTGGATTTCCAAGCTATATGGCAAAGACTTTTCAAAGGCTCACTACATGTTAAACTAGAGATGCTCAGAACTAAGCCTGGGATCTTGTGAATGCTAGAGAGGCTCAGGACTAAGTCTGGGATCTTGTGTATGCAAAGCATGTGCTCAACATTGATCTACAGCTCCCTCACTACTGTACTGAGACTCATTTCGCTAGAATAAACTTTGACTTGATTCTGAAGTTAATGGAAAACTCAGTACATATCTTTATCAGCAATGATGAAAGATACAAACAGAACATGCTTTGTCTAAAATTTCACCTAGTGATATAACGGACATAACTGACTTCATTTTCATTTCACTAAATGAAATGAAATTAGCTGTTAGGTTCCCCCCCCCCTCTTCTCATGAGAAAAAAATGCCCCAGGCTATATCATTTTACTAAAGAATTTTGCCAACTTATACATAATTAGAAATTGAAAAAGTCTGCTCTAAACATTAAATAGCCTGCATAATAGGCTAACCATAATGAAGTTAGATGTTTTACTTCTATTTTGTGAGTAGTTAGTAATTGAATAAAAAATAGAACTAATGATTAGGGTTAAATATTTCAACATAAAATATTTATTTTAAAAGCCCTGTAGGTGATTGTTTGGTTTATTATTAAACTGTTCATTTGTTTTATAATGCATGTTTAACAATTCAAATGACATATTTACCATCTTGGGTGACCAGGGTTGGGTGGAAAGGTAGCATAGAAATATTTAAAATAAATATTTGAGATTATCTGAATCGGCATCTCTGAGGAGAGTTGTTTGGTGGTAGTAGCTAGAATAGTGTCATCTCTGTGGACTCCCCTGAAATGCACCTGGAAACTTATCTGCTTGTGGTTACATTTCAAGTAAAAAATTTTGCTTCCTTTCAGGTTTTTTTCTAAATTGTATTAAAGAAAAGAAAATAATAAGTAATGTATGTATATGTATATGTAATAATAATAATAATAATAATATGTAATAATAATAACACAATTTTTAAAATCAAGCTTCAGTCTATGCTTTAGCCATTGAGGTCATCCCAGTGGTAATCGGCACGCTGGGCACCATTCCAAAAACACAAGGGCAGCACTTGAAACATCTTTGAATTGACAAAATTAACATCTGTCAAATTCAGAAGGCAGCCCTGCTGGGATCATATGAACCACTACACTGATACATTACAACTTCCTGAGCCTCTGGGTGAGGAGCTGAATTGTAATGAAGGCCAACAACCAGCTAAAGATCTGGCAGCTGTGAAATCTACTAGCAACAACAACAACAACAACAACAGCCAACAACAAGCAACAACAACAACAACAACAACAATAGCAATATGTATGTGTGTGTATGTAATAGTATGTATATGTAATAATAATAATATGTAATAATATACCACAATTTTAAATCAAGCTTCAGATCTATGTAAGCTCGCAAACCAGCTGAGGTCATCCCGGTGGTGTCGACTGCGCTGGGCACCATTCCAAAACAAGGGCAGCACTTGGAAACATCTTTGAATTGACAAAATTAACATCTGTATCAAATTCAAGAGAGCAGCCCTGCTGGGATCCATATAGAATACTACACTGATACATTCCCCACAGCTTCCTAGGCCTCTGGGTGAGGCTCGAAGTGTAATGAAGATAACAACCAATAAAGATCTGGCAGCTGTAAGAAATCTACAACAACAACAACAACAACAACAACAACAACAACAATAACAACAACAACAACAACAACAATAGCAATAATAATAATAATAATAATAATAATAATAATATGTATGTAATAATAATAATAATATGTAATAATAATAATAATAATGAAATCCCACTGGGTGCAGCCTTGTCGATTGGATTGGTGGGGGGCTTAACTGTTTTCTGTGATGTTGAGAGCTGTTGTGCTGGTGGTGAGGTGCTGGAAACTACAGAGCAGGTTCAACCATGCCAGAGTTGTGTCTCAATTGAGGGAGGAAGGACTAAGTGCACCCAACCCATTTAAAATATGGTGCTGAAGAACAAACTCAAAGAGAGTCCTACTGGCTCGATTAGGTAGCCCAGGATAATAAGGACCCTTGGCGGGTGCTGAGTGAACCTGGGCATCCATCGAACAAGTGGAGCTACAGAGAACCAGGACCCAGTGCTGAGCAACCAGGGCATGGGCCTGCAGGGCAACTGGAAGCAAAACAACTACCAAAGCTGACAGAAATTTTTCCAATGTCCAAGGAGAATCCCGAAGACTGTCATGAACTGCTACCATAAATCGGAACCCCATAAACATGGCTACCAAAAACGGATGTACCCGGCTGTGGAAACTTCGAGATATCCAGATTCAACTTCAGCTTAACTGAGACTGAGACTTGCCCCTTTGACCAGAGGCGATTCATAACTCCCAGGAACAAAGGTGTTCAGTTGAAGTCGAACTTGAAAAGAAATACGGAAAGATCATGGAAACAATTAGGAACAAGGCAACTGTGGGAGACAATTGTAGGAGTTCTAACAATATCTGGAGTCCACACTGAACATTTTGAGCCAGAAGAAAATGCAGAAATTTTGCATGAAAAAACCTGTGGCCATTTTTACGGTACACCTGGCACATTGACCACAAAGGCAACAAGAACTTAAAGAGAATTTACGACCTATGCTGCATCAAAGGAAGAGAAGGCAAAGACTGCCAACATTGAAAACCAATTTACCAAAGAAAACATCTGGCACCTCTAATGGAAGATGTAGATGCTGCTACTCCGCATAACTATCCAGAATAACATCAATGGAAGGAAACTAATCCCAGCTTGCATACAGTACAGCAGTGATGGTGTAACACAAGAATTGGGGATACAAAAAAATGGAAGCCCGCTTAAGGAAAAATGACTGGAAAACCAAAATGGAAAAGGAAAATCAGGTTGGGTTAAAAAATCAAGAACCTACTGATCAGATGCGAAGCAATCTGAAGAGAACATGAAAGAGGAACAAAAACTGAAAAAATGTCAAAGATAAAAAGAATAACCTGATTAAAATATGCTGGCTGAACACAAAGAGAAAGAAAAAATTGAAGAAGCACTTGAAATTGTGAAACAACAGATCCACAGCAACAGCCAAGAAAAATTGAGTACGATATGAGAGCTAAAGAGTCATCGAGTACAAACAAAATCAACTTTTTCGAAATCCTGATCAAAGGCGGTTCCTACACAGAGTCTGAATCAGCAGGCAGCTGTGCAAGAATGAAAAAACCAGAAAAAAACAGCTACTAAAATGTCACATTCTGGAAAAGATTTGTAGAGGAAACAGAAAAGAGCTACAACAAAAAATGCTGGGTGGATAAAAGACTTTGAAAAAGAAATTTTCCAAAGAACAAGATGAAACTTGGAAATAACAACAGAAATAATCAGTAAAAGAGTGAAGAAAGTCAAAAAATTGGACATCACCTGGCAGCGTGATCAGTTGCATGGATTTTGGCTCAAATATCTGACCAGCCTGCACTCAAAAATGGCCGAACAATTCAATGGAAATGCTGCAAACTGGAAACATCAGTGAATGGATAGTAACTGGAAAAACATATTTGATACAGAAAGATTCAGCAAAAAGGGACAATACCAGGAAACTACAGGCCAATAACATGTTTACCTACAATGTTCAAACTGCTGACAGGCATAATTGCTTGATCAAATCCAAAGATTACTTGGAGGCTAAGAATAACTTTATCACTTGCCAGTAGAACAAAAAGGTAATAAAAGAAGAAGTAGGGCGCACCAAGAGAGATCAGCTTCTGAGTTGATAAAATGATACTGAGAGAACTGCAAAAGCCGCCAAAAAACAAACCTGTATACAAGCGTGGATTGATTACAAAAAAAGCATTTGACTCACTGCCACACAGTTAACGGATCATCAAATGTCTGGATGTCATTGGGGTTTGTGAAAATATTAGCAAGTTTACTCAAAATGCAATGAAACGCACTGGAAAGAAACTGAGTTTGTTGGTTGGGCAACCAAAGCCCTACGAGGGAGACTGTCCCAACATCAAGAGAGGAATTTTCCAGGGTGACTCACTGTCACCATTGTTCGGTTTCACATCATTGCAATGATCCCTGTCCAACAATTCTACAAAAAGAAGCAAACCCTGGGCCTATCAAACTGCAAAGAAATTCACCAAAAATTTCCCACTTGCTGCACTATGGATGATCCTAAAGCTTTTATGGAAAATCCAGAAACTGAAATTCCAGTCACTGACCAACACAGTCAGAATCTTCAGCTTAATGACATTGTAGTATGGAGTTCGGCTTGGACAAATGCGCCCACAGTGGCATTGAAGAAAGGGAAAATTACTGACGAGTAAGGGCATAGAGATTACCTAATGGAAAAAAAACCATAAAGTGCAATCAACCTGAATCCCTATAAATACCGGGGAATACTACAGCTGGACAACATCAAGCATGGACATGTGAAAAAATGTGGTCAGCCAGAGAATATGTCCAAAGAGGGTCAGAAAATTTTTTGAAGAACAAATTAAATGGGGCGTGGGAATCTGATCAAGGCTATCAACACCTGGAGCCATACCGTCATCAAGATACACTGCTGGAATTGTGAACTGGGCATAAAGCAGAGGCTATGGATGGATGATCTGGACAGAGAAAAAACAAGAAAACTGATGACAATCCACTACTCCATTACACCAGCAGCGTGAGTGATGTTGACCAGACTTTACCTACCCAAGAAAATCCAAGGAGGTAGAGGGCTTCTGCAAGAATTAGGAAACAAGCGGTGGAAGAAGAGAAACATGCACTGGCAGATTATGTGAAAAACAGTGAAGAACCAACATTGATGGAAGTCCAACAGCGAAGAAAACTGCTCAAAGAAAGTGCAAAGACAAAGAGTGAATACCGTAAAATACACCTGCAAAGCAAGAAGAGAAAACATGAGCAAAGAAGGCTCTCCATGGACGGTTCCTAGAAAAAATTGAGGGACAAAATTGACAAGGGAAAAAAACCTGGTTTGTGGCTCACAAATGAAAACTTTGAAAAAAAGGAGACTGGGAGAGCTTGATTCTTGCAGCCCAAGAACAAACGAATTCGAGACAAAAGCATGCATCAAAGCCAAAATTGAAAAGTCAACTACAGATCCCAGAATTGCGAAGACTCTGCAAAAGGGAAGCAGACGAGAACAATAGATCACATACTTAAGCTGCTGCAAGGAAGATGCGTGCAGGCCGGACTACAAACAGAGGAGCATAATACAGTTGCTCAGATGATTCACTGGAGACTTGTGCCACAACTGACCATCTGCCTGTGACAAAAGAACTGGGTGGAATCCACAAAACCTGAAAAGGTCACTGAAAATGGAACCACGTGAAAACTACTTTCTGGGACTTCGAGATTCCAGACTGACAAAGTTTTTGGAACACAATGCTCCCTGACCTCACGATTGTGGAAAAAAGAAGAAAGTGTTGGATAGTTGATGTTTACCCAATTTCCTACTGGTGACAGCAGGACTGATGAGAAGCAACTGGGAAAAAACTTACATGATCACGAAGGGATTTAAAAAAGGATTGAACTACAAAGACTCTGGCACAAACCAGTACAGGTGGATTCCCAGTGGTGATCGGCACACTGGGTGCGAGTGCCTAAAAGATCTTGAGCGGCACTTAAAAACAATTGGCCGTGACAAAATCACCATATGTCAGCTGCAAAGGCCACCCTACTACGGCTCTGCCGCATTATTACGTCGATACATCACACAGTCCTAGATGCTTGCAGGAAGTGTCCGGCGTGTGTGATGTAATACAAAATCCAGCATATTGATGCTTGTTTTGCTGTAGCTACTTAACTGTTTTGTATAATAATAATAATAATAATAATAATAATAATAATAATAATAATAATAATAATAATAATAATAATAATAATAAACGGACAAAGTGTTGAAACACAATACATGAACATCCACCGTGATCGAGGGACAAAGAAAGTGACCATCATGCGACATAGCGGTCCCCGGTGACAGCAGGGTCGAAGTGAAAAAAAGAACACGAGAAAGGTCACTAGAATACCGCGAATTTGAAAATCAAGCTTCAGGATCTATGGCACAAACCAGCTGAGGTCTACCCAATGGTAATTGGCATGCTGGGCACCATCCCAAAAACACTAGGGCAGCACTTGAAACATCTTAGAATTGACAAAAATTAACATCTGTCAAATTCCAGAAGGCAGCCCTGCTGGGATCCGCATGGAGAATACTAAGCTGATACATTACAACTTCCTGGAGCGCACTCTGGGTGAGAGCTCAGGAGGTGTAATGAAGGCCAACCTACCAGCTAAAGATCTGGCAGCTGGTAGAAGTCTACAACTATAACAACAACAACTACCTGCTACTACTACTACTACTGAAGTATTAGTAGGTATTGAGATAATGAAAATATTAGTATTAGATATTAGTATTAGTATTGAGTAGTAGTTATTAAATTAACATTGGTTGAAATTCAGAGGGGCAGCCCTGCTGGATCCGCTTACCGAATACTGTGAAATCCTGTAGAAATCTGTGTGAAATTTACTGTAGAAATCTACAGCTATAACAACAACTACAGCAACAATTAACATTGGTGGGAAATTCAGAAGGCAAGGAGGCTCGAATTTGTAATGAAGGCCAACAACCAGCTAAAGATCTGGCAGCTGTGAAATCTACAATAATAATAATAATAATAATAATAATAATAATAATAATAATAATAATAATAATAATAATAATAATAATAATAATAAACAATCACTAAAATAGAAACAGATGGTAATAAGACAACAGGAAATACTAAAAGATCCTCATTGACCCCATTGCTGGGCCAGCCAGGCAGCTGCTCTGTGTCCTATCAAAAATCTTTCTGACCTCACCCCACTCCAAACCACAGAAGCCCTTTTTTTGCCACCCCTGCCATTCCGAGAGTGAATCTGGGACCTTGGAGTTGAAGCCAGAAACCACTCCCCTGCCTCACCCCCCCCAACAACGCTGGGCCCACAGAGAACCTTGCAAACCACCCTTCCACCTTGCCCTCTAAACAAACCCTCCCCCATCCCAAGCCTAATCATTCTACATTACTCCAACCCCAAACAAAACCCTTCCCTGCCACCCCTCCCACCCCAACCATCTAAATTCATTTTTAAATGAGCCTTTTAGGGAATAGAGCAGTCCTATCAAATCAGATAAATAATAATAAAATTCCACCCTCCCCCACCTCCTAGCCACACCTTTCCAGCCTTTCCCCAAAAGAAACTCACCTTTCCAGCCCTCCCTCACCCCCCAAGGCTCAGCTTGCCATCCTCCCGCCACCCAAATGCCTAAGCTTCCAAGCCAGCCCACACACTCACATACTCTCACCTGTCCAGCTCTCCCACCACTCCCAGCTACACCTTCCAACCCTCCCCCACATCCCAAGCCTAGTCTTCTTCACCCTCTCTCTACCCCCAAGCCTGCTCCTTGCCACCCTGACCCACCAAAGACCTCACGCCTTTCCCACCCCTCCCCACTCTCTCCCAATCTGCCAACCCAAGCCTCCCCTTTCCAAGCCTCTCCATCACCCTGGCTACTCTGTTCCCATCCTCCTCCCACTCCAAGCCCTCACCTTGCCACCCTCCCACACTGAAGCCACTCCTCTCCACTCTCCCCCTATCCCTTACAGCTTCCTACCCACCAAACCCCAGCTCTCCCATCCCTCCTAGCCACAGATCCAGAACCTGGTAGAGTGTCATGCTGCAAACAAAGGGAATTGGGACTGGGGGGGGGTTGGAGAATTCAGCTAGTAAAGCCCACTGTGTGGGGGGGAGAAAAGGAAACTTCCCTCTTTGACACTTTGCTAGAGTCCATTTCCATCTGCGCCGTAATGGGCTTTTTTGCTTTCTGCTAGCAAAATCCCACAAATATAATTAAGTTTATTTTGGAAGAGTTCTCCAAGAAGAATACCAAGTAAGTAACATTATCTTAGCAGCAAAGAGGGAATTTGTGTGTTGATTTTTTTGCATTTTTGCCTGAACCTCCGCCCAATACTTTTAAATTCTTTTACGAGGCCACCACTTGTGAAAGAAGAACCCAACTTCTTGACGTCTCCAGCAAAACCCATTACTGTTTTCGCTCATTTGCGTAATAATAATAATAATAATAATAATAATAATAATAATAATAATAATAAACGGACAAAGTGTTGAAACACAATACGCCAGACATCACCGTGATCGAGGACAAGAAAGTGACCATCATCGACATAGCAGTCCCCGGTGACAGCAGGGTCATTGAAAAAGAACACGAGAAGGTCACTAGATACCGCAATTTGAAAATCAAGCTTCAGGATCTATGGCACAAACCAGCTGAGGTCTACCCAATGGTAATCGGCATGCTGGGCACCATCCCAAAAACACTAGGGCAGCACTTGAAACATCTTAGAATTGACAAAATTAACATCTGTCAAATTCAGAAGGCAGCCCTGCTGGGATCCGCATGAATACTACGCTGATACATTACAACTTCCTAGGCCTCTGGGTGAGGCTCAAATTGTAATGAAGGCCAACTACCAGCTAAAGATCTGGCAGCTGTGAAATCTACAACTATAACAACAACAACTACTGCTACTACTACTACTACTACTACTACTACTACTACTACTACTAGTATTAGTATTAGTATTAGTATTAGTATTAGTATTAGTATTAGTATTAAATTAACATTGGTGAAATTCAGAAGGCAGCCCTGCTGGGATCCGCACGAATACTGTGAAATCTGTGAAATCTACTGTGAAATTTACTGTGAAATCTACAACTATAACAACAACACAACAACAATTAACATTGGTGAAATTCAGAAGGCAGAGGCTCGAATTGTAATGAAGGCCAACAACCAGCTAAAGATCTGGCAGCTGTGAAATCTACAATAATAATAATAATAATAATAATAATAATAATAATAATAATAATAATAATAATAATAATAATAATAATAATAATAATAAACAATCACTAAAATAGAAACAGATGGTAATAAGACAACAGAAATACTAAAATCATTGACCCATTGCTGGGCCAGCAGAGCAGCTGCTCTGTGGCCTATCAAACTCTTCTGACCTCACCCCCACTCCAAACAAAGCCCTTTTTTGCCACCCCCTGCCATTCCGAGAAGTGAATCTGGGACCTTGGAGGGCCCAGAAAACCACTCCCCCTGCCTCACCCCCCCAACAATGCTGGGCCCACAGAGAACCTTGCAAACCACCCTTCCACCTTGCCCTCTAAACAAACCCTCCCCCATCCCAAGCCTAATCATTCTACATTACTCCAACCCCAAACAAAACCCTTCCCTGCCACCCCTCCCACCCCAACCATCTAAATTCATTTTAAATGAGCCTTTCGGGAATAGAGCAGTCTATCAAATCGAATAAATAATAATAAATTCCACCCTCCCCCACCTCTAGCCACACCTTTCAACCCTTTCCCCAAAAAACTCACCTTTCAGCCCTCCCTCACCCCAAGGCTCAGCTTGCCATCCTCCCGCCACCCAAATACTAAGCTTCAAACCCGCCCACACACTCATACTCACCTTCCAACTCTCCCACCACTCCCAGCTACACCTTCCAACCCTCCCCCACATCCCAAGCCTAATCCTTCTACCCTCTCCTACCCCAAGCCTCTCCTTGCCACCCTGACCCACCAAAACCTCACCTTTCCACCCTCCCCCACTCTCTCCCAATCTGCAACCCAAGCCTCCCCTTTCAAGCCTCCCATCACCCTAAGCTACTCTGTTCCATCCTCCTCCACTCCAACCCTCACCTTGCCACCCTCCCCACACCCCAAGCCACTCCTCTCCACTCTCCCCCTATCCTTACCTTCCTACCCCAAACCCCAGCTCTCCCATCCTCTAGCCACAGATCCAGAACCTGGTGAGTGTCATGCTGCAAGCAAGGGTGGGATGGGGGTTGGAACAGCCCCAGTAAAGCCCACTGTGGGGGGAGAAGAAGCTTCCTCTTTGACACTTTGCTAGAGTCCATTCATCTACTTCGTAATGGGCTTTGCTGCTAGTACAAATATAATTAAGTTTATTTGGAAAGTTCTCAAGAAGAATACCAAGTAACATTATCTTAGCAGCAAAAGGGAATTTGTGTTGATTTTTTTGCATTTTTGCATGAACCTCCACCCAATACTTTTAAATTCTTTTACAAGTCCACCACATGTGAAAGAAGGAACCAATTTCTTGACATCTCGAGCAAAGGCCATTACTGTTTTGCTCATTTGTGTAATATATTTGAGAGTCATATACAATCTAGAAAACATTTTGTACCAGTTCTCTTTCAACATTTGATGTGTAGTAAATTTAATTTTTGGCCCATAATGCCTCTCATTGCTAAAAAATAATTTCTTCTTGGAGATTTTGCATCCACTTTACCATACAAATCATAAATTTACTGATTTGGATTTGCCATATACATTCATCTTAATAGTAGCAATTTTTCCTAGCCAGGATAATCATAATTTGGACCATCTTTGTAGATCTTCCTGTATTTTATTCCAGGTTACTGTATAGTTGTCTTTATACAAACAATAATTTTGTTCATTTAGGTTGACCCCAAAATATTTTATTTTTTGAGACAGGTCATCACATCCAGTAACCTTTTCAGAAACAGCAGATTCAGGTAAAATAGGCCACCACACATTTATTGACAGAACTGGAAAATCCCCACCAAAACTCCTCTACAAATATAGAAAGCAAATGACTAACTGCCCCATTTCAAACCATACCCCCTTTCCCAGAGAAACTTGACTCTTCTCTCTCAGCTAGAAAGGAATGTGACTAGGCCTTCTTATCTCTACCCCAGGTGACTAACAGCAACAACAGGATGTGGATTCCAAGGACAATTTGAAATGGAGGGGGGAGATGACTGCACCCACCTCCTGCCAGGAGGAGAATTATGGTCAGGCCCTTATAATTTATTTAATTACTTGTTCAATTTAATATACTGCCCACCTCGAAGGTCTCTGGGCAGTGTACAATAATATATTTTTAAAATTACAATATAAACATATACAATACTATAGACTATAAATTTCTAAATGGTAAAAATACAAAATAAATGCACAAAAACCTTCAGATGGCAAGCAGCATTTTGTTCCATGGGTCTGGTCTGGATGGTACACCTATAAAATCGAATAAATACAGAATGGAATAAATTAAATTAAATTATAATTTAATTAAGGCTGGGCATGATACTCATTCAGAAGTTTATTATATTTATAAAGGTTTTGTTTGTTTCATCTTATCTTTTCTATTGCTATCAATTTTCCTCTCATATATGCTTTACTTGTTTCCCAGATCATTGTGTTTGACTTTTTTCAGTTTTGTGTATGTTGAAAATTTTTTAAAATCTTCTTTACTTTTTAAACTACATCTTTTTGCAGTAGAAAATTATCTTCTAATTGCTATCTTTTTCCTTTTCTCATTGTCTGCCATGTTATTTCTATTGGATTGTGATTCTTATAAATATTTGGTTTTATTTTCATTTTTCTAGATGGTTCAGTAAAGTTTTGAAAATCCAACACATATCAGTTCTAGAATATGATTGATGTTTGTCCAAATAGACTGTATAATCTCTCACATTTGCATTTATAACACACTACAAGTCCACTAGATTGAGTAATGTAATGTACAAGAACACATTCTTGGGAACTTTACCTCCCTTTTTTTAAAAAAAATCTATCATTCACATCTATTCACACATTCATGTCTCCAGTTAAGATTACTTCCCCTTCTTGAAAGTCTAGTACTCGTTGAAGCAGGTTTTTTTTTTAAAAAAAATGGGGAATTATTGTATGCATATACATTTGCAATAGTATATGTTTTATCACCAGGCATTTTGATTTTCAATATAACAGCTCTGACATCTAAATCTTTAATGCAGGGGTCCCCAAACTACGGCCCGGGGGCCAAATGTGGCCCCCTGAAGGCATTTATCCGGCCCGCCAGGCATGGCGGCGATGGCTCCATTCATGTGCAGTGGGGGCTCGAGGGAGAGGAGGAACCAGCCCAACGGGCTGTTGGATTGCAAAGTTACTATGATGGCACCCCTCTAAATCTCCATGCCATGAATTTTCTGACCCAGAGTTGGAAACCTTACATGTGGCAACGCCTGCTCCGCCCTTCCCTCTCAGCTACTCCATGTGTTGCTCTCAGGCTTTCTGTTCCGCCTCACTCCCATTGGCATCAGCCAGGCTGGCGAATCGCTCGCTGGCTGCTAGGGAGGAAAGAACCCAGGAAGATACCTGATCCTGGGTTAGATGGAATGTTTCATTGGGAAAGTTCTGCTTTTTTTTTACAAGGGAAGGTATTCCACAGCCTCCCCAACAATATTTGGAACCCACCCTGTACTTGACATACTTTGGTCACTGTTCTAAAAATAGACCATGACAGAAAGGCTGAAAGGTGAAATCAAACATTTTACAATCATTTGTGCATAGGAATTTGTTCATAGTTTTTTTTAGTCCGGCCCTCCAACAGGCTGAGGGACAGTGAACTGGCCCCCTGTTTAAAAAGTTTGGG